>NW_024962255.1:4252640-4503726 GCF_019238085.1 Lagopus leucura | reverse complement strand
TTTTTTTTTTTTTTTTTTTTTTTTTTGTATTCTTATCCTCTAATCTGTATTCTTCATTTCCAAATATTTTCACAACTAAGAAATCATGCTCTACATTCCTTCAAAACAAGATGTACTTAGAACAGTGTGTGCTATACATAACTCTTCTGATTGTTTTATAAATGTTGGTATTATTTACATTATTTAGTGTAATGCATGACAGGGGTCTTAATCTTCAGAGACACTTTAGTATGAATGAGCAGCTCAAAGCCATAGTTGAAGTGTCACTTCAGATGGCTTCTGGTCTTTGGTTCTCTGCAGGAGTTGGAGGCTTTGCTCTGACTGACACTACTCCTCATCCCAGAAAAAGTTCTGTCCACAAATTACAGCCACTTCATAGGCAACACAAGTGGTCAAGATGTTAATTCATGGGAAAACACCAGTGGGCTTTAAACAAAATGCTCTGTATTTCAAAATTAATTTATCAAGGAGCCAATGGGAAAAAGAAAACGCTGGCTTTGCCCAAACTGTGTCTGTTCTTTTCTTGTTTGCTTTTGGCCACCTTAATATCCAGGTTAGACAAGCAGTAGTACCTTGAGTCATATGCATACAAGCAGTGGGATTTAATGTATGGAAAAGGAAAACTGAAGAGAACTGCAGGCTCTGTGACTGGAACTGCTGAGAACAGATGGCTGTGGGGAAGGGCAGGAAGCACCCCACAGTGCTGCACAAATCCTGATTCCTGGGACACTCCCCTTCTAGGACTACTCACAGCAGGTAAATGGGTGCATACACGATTTTGAAAGTTTGGATCTTAAATTTACTCATCAGATCTCCCTACTGTCCCAAAAGTTAGGTTACAAGTCATATTCTTGATTATGAGGGTAAAGTAAAATTGAACATGTATAAAAATACTGAACTGCTGCCAATCCAGTGATGTCTGAGGCTACCAAACAGCACAGAAGTGGTACTTGCAATGCAGGAGCAAGGAAAAAGGACAAGATGCCTGGTCACCACAGTGATGTGTTCCAGACCATGGGCAGTGTTAAGTAAAAAAGAAATATAAACTGCATGTGGGTCTGCTCCTGGTGGTGCTAGAGAATATGGTGCTTTTCGAATTTCTTACTAAAACATACTACAAACGGAGAATTTCCATGCCACTTACATGTATGCTATACTTAATGTACATTCTTCAGTCATCAATAAAAAGCTCTTCATTATATCTATAAAATATAATAGTTCCTTTGTAGAAAAACAAAATGAAACAAAACAAAACCCCAATCCCAACCAACCTGTAGATTGTGCTGTTGTGATTTTAGTTTGTTTTTCATTTGGGAAAAGTTTCAGAAGAACAGCTATATGGAATATCAGGAGACCACTCCCTTTTTACAGGACTGCCGTCCAAAGAGGATGGAGCTAAATCTTTTCAAGAAAGTAAGAGTAAGCACCCCATCAGTGCAGTGGTAACAATGAATCAAAACATTGGTTCTAATGGAAAACAAAATTACTAAAAGTTTAGGAATTTCTGGTAGTTATCCTTTCCTCAAATACTACTAACGTGGTCAATTAATAAATTGAAGTTGTTTTTTTTAAGCAGTTCCAAAGATACACAGCTTATATGAATTTTACCATTACGAGGAAAGCATCTTTACGCTGTGCAGCATACACTGAGGATGGCTGTTTCTCCCTCATAGTAAGACTGAAGTTAAAATAGCTACGTAGTTTTTATCTCATATATGAACTTTGCTACATAAAATAAATTCAGTTTGATAATTGTGATTTGGGAGTGCTAAGAAACCTAAAACCTGAAAACTGAGCATCCTGGTTGTATTCATGTGAATAGACTCCAGAACAAAGGGATCATAATCTTACTGTCAACTTACAGTAACAATACAGTATAAAAGGAAAAAAAGTCTGCACCCTTTTATATTTTCAGCAAGATACAGAACTATGTTGCACTTTATAGTATTTACTTTTTCCCAATCTCCTTGAGATTTTAAATTAATGCCAAGATAACAAATCATTCATACAAACTCATTGTTTTCCCAAGTGAAAAGAAGTTTCCAGGGAAACTACACTTCATTGAAAGGAAATGTGTATTTATGTCATAAAAAAATAAAAAAAAAAAAATTATTCTGGGTCTGCTCCTTCAAGCTTTAATTTCATTTGCTGCAGCTAGTACTCTGACAGAGTTCTTCTTTGGTATTTATTCTCATAATTTGTTATAAGAGTTCAAGTAATGTCCATAAGTAGGCTGAAGGTAGCTGGGCACGAATTGGAAAGAGGAATTGGAACTTCTGTCCCTCCCTACAAGATAAATAGACGTAAACCATCTGTTTGAACATTTTGATTCATGAGCAGGTACGTGTTAGCACCTGCCATAGTCTCACTGTTTTTATAAAACGTAAACAAGAAGCTTCAGAAGATTTTGATGAATAATATTTGAATCAGCCACCTTTAAGCGGTGCTAAGCTAACTGCTTTTGGAGCCCAGTCAGTGATACTCAGCTCTTGTAAAAGGATGGACCTGGCACACAAGCACTCATCTAACGAACCTCACACCGTATTCTAGACAGGGCTTTGCATACTGCTAAGAGCATAATTTTCATAAGCAGAATAAAGATAGCTCCATATGTCAGTGTAGTGGCCCTTACATCTTGCAATAGACTACTAACATTTGTGACACTCTATTGGATATAGAGTAGAAAAGATTCAAGATGTGATCCTCTGTTAGTATATCATTATTGCACTGAGAACATCAGCTGAGAGCCTGGCAGGTGACTAGATGCCAAAAGCATGTTGAAAAGGTCTTTCTTCACTGGAATGTTTGTTCATTGAAACATCATCCTTCAAGAATTAACTTCCAGCTTTAGATAGTGGATGAAGTTTTTTAGTGGCTAACACCATGAGATGTGCCCATACTCACCCACATATCCTACTTCAAATATTGGGAACATTCTACTGTTTTTTGGGGTTGTTTGGGCTGAAATTCTATTCAGAAACAAAATGAAAAAAAACCACAAGAACAAAAGGGATATGTATTGCACTCCCAATTCTGCTCCACAACATTATGCTGAAGAGATGCAGTTTCTCCTTTAAGCTCAGAGAAAGTTCAGCTTCATCTAACCAGCTGTTATCTCAGTTTACTTGAGCGTAGTACATTGCGTGTGAATATTCATACCAGATAACACTCAAACTTCATAGGTCTGGTGTTAATTTTAATTATGTTACAGGTTCAGAGTTCAGAGCCTCTTTTAAGGAGATTTCAGTCTCTTTCCAAGGGCAAGAATAGATGCCATTTTAGGAAGAAACTATGTTTGCACACTGACAGATCCCTTCTGATCCACTGAGTTCAATGGGATCATTAGATTCAGAAACAAAGCAAAATTTGGCCTACCATTTCAGCGGGCTCAGTGCAACTTTATGGGATCTTTTGTGTCCTCTACATACCTAATTGTGAGACCTCAGAGAAAATGCTGTCCCATTCACTGTAAAATAGGAGGGTCCACGGGGGAAAATAACTGCATTAGAGAAACACACAAATCACTTTAAGTTCATCTGTTTCAATGTTTGAAAATCATTTTCTTTTCCTCTGTAAACAATGACAGTTTCAATAGGATCTGAAGTGTTAACTCTTAACAAATAATACACTAGTCTGTCATATGGTTAATATTAATGTCTCTCTATTCAAACATGCTGAAAACTGAATAGAACAGTTAACATATAACAGTCACACATCCTTTGCTGAATACAAGATCGTATCTCTAACATGAACTGAAGGTATCCTCACCATTTCAGATCTCCATCAACCATTCAGTCAAACATTTCATTGTATTAAAGTACATTGCTCTTGCCCTTTTTCTGGGTCTTTTGGGGGTGTTCAGTGAACACATTCTCTCATTAAAGGCATTGCTTATGATTATATTATGATTATAGTTCTTTCTTCAACAGAAATCCTGCAGTGTGTTTCCAATACATCACCAGAAGAGAGTTTGCACAGTTTGGTAGGATTTGGGGGCAAGTAGGCCTTACAGCTGGATTGAAAAGATTTGGTGTTGACAGAGCAGTTTGTGAAAGATTTTGCATTTTACTGCAGATACCATTTCTCAACAAAATTAATTAACAATTAATTAACAAACAGTTGTGAGCATGCTTCACAAATTATTGAATCAGAGCTTTATGTAGAAGCCATTTTTTAAATTACAGGTGTGTTCACTTATGGGTAGATGCACGCTCACTTGGCTTATGTCCTGAGCTGGCAGGATACAAATGCTATTAACAGAAAAGTCACACAACTGAGCTGAGGTGAAGCTGAGCCCCACTTAGCACACGGTTCATCTTCCAGAGGTTTGTCTGGTGCGGGTTTTGTGCCATGCCAGTACAGGCAGCTCAGCCCAGTGAGACTGTGCACAGCCACTGCGTAGTGCAGAAACAAGACATGGAAGGACCACTCCTTGTGGGGATCCCAGCCTACAGCTTAATCCTCCTGTTATGAGAAGAGCTCTACAGCTTTTTAGAAAGGAGTCTGAATGAGGCATGCTCCATCCTGGGCATAAAGCATAATTTGCCCTCAAATAGACTTTTATTGAAAACACACAGCAAAGATTACAGCCATAGAAAGTTCTGTAAACAAGACAATTTCATCATCTTAAACAAAAAAAAAAAAAAAAAAAAAAAGAGCCAAAACAACACACACACACACAAACAAAAGTAAAAATCAAAAATCCCAAAAAATTAAAAGAAAAAAGACAAGAAAACCAAAGTAAGACTTGATGAATAAAGATTTGTGAAGAGGATTTTTTTTAATGCCTCAGCTAGGCACAAAATAAATGACATACATTTTCAGCATTTTCTTTTTCAAATTTACTTGACAGAGGTTAAAATATTGCTTTATTCTGACTAAACATACAACAGCACTGTGTGACCGACTGTGCTATTTTGGGAAGTCCTGAGACTTGTGAACTGGAAAGTCTGGGGCACATCTAATAAGTTGAACAATTAGTTTGCTGCAAATAATATTTTAATACATTCTGTATATATGGTAATTTTTTAAATCAATCTTCTGACATTATCAGGGAAGGCTATTTGGTAATTATTTATCATAGTTTATATTCTTTTTCCCCACAAATAAGCAGATATTTTAATAACAATGAAAACAGTAACATGTGAGCCACTGAACCCAAATCGTTGCATTATTGGCATATTATGTTACAATTTATTGGGAGGAAGAGGGACTCAAAAGAAAGCAAATGAAAAAAAAAAAAAAAGCCTATAATATGATTGGGATACAGTAATCAGGAACTGACATTTCTTCTCTAAGGCCTTCTCTAAGGCAGCAGGGATTGATTTGCTGGAACCGCCTGTTCACGTACAGCCCCAGCAGAATCAGCTGCGTGCATGCTCCTGGGTATGCCCATCCTGAGCTATCTGCAGGGTTGGAGCTTTGTAGTTCACAAGCCAAAGCCATGATTCATTGAAGTGACCAGAGAACTGAGAGCGGAATCAAATGAGGACAGTATGGACACCTATTGGCTGGCCTCAGATCGCGTTGGATCTCCCAGACTCATTTCTGAATAACCCATAATAAAAATAAGTTAAAAAAAACACACATACACTCAGAAGTGCTCCTTGAGAGCGTACAAATGCCTTCAAAGTTTAACAGTTTAGAAATGTTTATGGATCGGTAAAGAACAGCAGAGTTTACATTCCCACTCTTAAAAACTAAACCAACCCTAACCTGCCATGGTGCGTGCTTCTGCACTTTGAGTTTCTGTTCTTCTTTTTCTTCTTCCAACCAAGAAGCTCTTTTAGACAAAACTCAGAAGATGGAGCAGCCACAGGGCCACTGCACCTCCACAGGCCCCAACCCCTCTCCAGGCTTGGCCTGACCCAAAGCTCCTAAAAGTTTCCACTGAACTTCTCACGCTGACTGACACACTCATGTAAGGTAGAGAGTCAAGCATCTGGCTCAATTAAGGATTTACGGTCATTACACAGTTAGTGCCAAGAATTGGATGTTTGTGTGTCTCCTCCGTCAGTATGAACCTAGAACTGAGAGCAGGGGGGACCGGGTCTGTGCTAGGGTTTTGGAACTTGCACCCCTGGCCAGCATTCACTGCAGCGCTGCCCTGAAACCAAGAATGGTTCTTAGAACGGTCTTGGCCTTTATTGAAAATAGGATGCATAGCCTAAGCCTCCTGACAGCCAAACAGGACAGTGTTAAAATACTCTAGAACTGAAACTGTATGTATAATCCTGCCTAGAAAGCACCTGATGTACGCCTTATCCCTCCCGGAGCGTTTCTTTCCTTTAAAAAAATATTTTGTTAAAAAACACTATGATATGAGGGCGATTGACTATTTGGTTTCTTCTAAGTAGATGCTCTTAAATTAATGCATATAAATAATTTGTATTTAATTTCCTCCTTTCCTGTTTAGCAAAGCATCGAATGCACAGATCTGTTATTCCCCCTCCTGCGACCCCCACACAAAGTCACTTGGTCAACACTGAGTCTCTTTGTGTTTCACCTTTTAAGACAAATTGTGCCTCTCGATCTGCCTTGGCCACAGGGCTCATAGGCAGGAACGCGGTGTTCTCGCTCGCGCTGCTCTCCGCGTCTACGCTCGTCAGTTCGAAGTCCTCCGACCTCCTCGCATCAGTCAGAATCCGAATCTGCTCCTGCACAGTTTCTAGCAATATTTTCACTTCATGTTGTTCTGCTATAAGACAATTACTGACAGGGGAACTCACATTGACAAGTTCAGCTGAATAGGAGTTTTTGCACCATTTGATGCCTGTTACTTCAGAAACATTTTGCATTTGCATGCAGGCTTCGTCCAAGCCCACAGATGGGATGATGGGAACTGAGTTGGCCCTTGAAGATGAGTATCCGACCAAGTCCTTCTGATCCACGTTATTAAAATAAGGGGTTGTCTCTCTTGAAGGCAGTTGCATATTTATTGAAGTATTCTGAGAAGTTTTTAAACCACTAGATGAATACCTGAAAGGAATAAGAAAGATTTTTTGTTGCAAACTGAGCAGCCAGATGTGACCAGTGGAAGGAATGTTGTATGAGAGTCAGAGAGCTGTGCTGAAAGGATACATGGCTGTTTCGAGTCACACTCAGAGCACTTAGAGCTATTGTGGCCCAGGGGAAAACAGCAGGCTCTGGAAATCTGGGTTTTATTGCCACTGCTTTTCCCTCTGTCCCATTTTCCCCACCAGTACATGAGAATAATAACAATAAATTTTTATACGCTTTCAGGAGTTACAATGTACTGCATACAAGGAAGGTTTTTACAGTATGGGTGGTGAAGCACTAGCATGGGTTGCCCAGAGAGGTGGTGGAAGCCCTGGAGACATTCAAGATGAGGCTGGATCAGGCTCCCAGCAAGCAAATGGAGCTTGTAGATGTCCCTGCTCACTGCGGGGGAGTTGGACTCCACAGCCCTTAAGGCTGCTCAGAGCCTTCCAAATCAAAAGATTCTTCAAATCTTTTTTTTTTTTTTTTTTTTTTTTCCCTTCCTATAAGTCAAATTCAAAATCTCAGTCTTTCATTTCTAACCGGAGAAATGGATTGATGTTTTCTTGAACATCAGAACTCTCGATATCAAATCGTTATTCCAGGAAAACACTGAAGAAGAGAAATTGAAACAAAATTATATTCTTTAATTGCATGGAAACAATCATCTGTGCCCCCTTTCAAATATGCAGTGTCTACGTGCACTGTAACTCTGACAAACATATCATTTTTTGTAATCATCCAATGCTGACATGATTTGGTTTCTTAAGACCTCATCTGGAAATAATGTCTTGTGCTCATGAAAATGTTATTCACCTATTCTACAAGAAAAATCCTTTATCCTCCACTTACGTATATTATAGCATGATTTCTTTTATTGTGAGGCAACTTCACTGAATTTTTTATCAACATTCCCATTTTGATTCAAAGCCAAATTCATTACTCATACCAGAAAATGTTTGCACTGATATATTTAAAAACCAGAAATGGAAAATATACTAAATATAAAGGAAACAATGCTCAAGAAGATGTTTCCCATTCCTGAAGTATTATTAGAAATGCAGTATTTCTACTACTTGTGATTACCAAGAACCATAGGCATCACCTCCATGCTTCATCAATATTTTATGCATCGTCAGCTTTGTGTTCTTATCACTATGTGATGGGGCAAGCCAATGAGAAATCTAACATGTTTTACTGTTGATCATGAAAAGTGATATCTACATCTGGTACAGAGGAAATGTCTGAGCTCAGACAGGAAGGATATTTTCTGAAAGCTGCTTAAACCTACTGGACTTGCCCCGGGGTATTCTATCTACATGTGCCTTGCTTCTTCTGACATTAACAGAAAGAGAACTTGGGAACAGCAATTAAAGTGTTCAAAACAGCCGTAGCCTAATAAAAGCATACAAAGCTAATTAAGTGGACAGATTTCGTTTGGCCCCAGCTTCCTGGTGAGCTGTCAGACAGACAAAAGAGGAGAAAATATCTCTAGGCTCATTTCCAGGAGAGCGCTGCTGACTTGTAGCTATCTCATCTATGGTGGCTGTGTTTCATAACTGCTTGATGTGAACCTGGACACATGCACACATGCAGCACTGTGCGTTGCTACACTGAAACTCTGCAGCAGCACTCCCAGAAGACTACAAAGCACAGCTGGGAGCTCTGCAATAAGGAAGAGGCACTGTGAGCTTTGCTGCTATCTGATGGAATAAGATACTGCTTTGGGAAGTGGGACCCAGGGGAACAATAAAGCAAGTGGCTTTTAGGAATATGAAACAGCATTTCTTGCACAAGCTATGCAGCTGCTTTTACACTTTACTCTGAATCAGGAAGGGTCGGCTTTTGGTTAATTACTTTTGTTCTGTGCTTAGACACACTGGCCATCTACTGAAGGCCTTTTTTGAGCAGTTTTTGAGAATCAGTATAATGCAAAACTGATTAGCTAAATTATTCCAGAGGGAGGACAACTGAAAATAAATTAATAATAAAGGAAAACAAAAGAGTGCAGACCTGTTGTGCCCATTCTTGTTTCCTTTGCATTTGCTTATTATATAATTGTTCAAACGACTATAGCTGGAGGGATCTCATCAGCTGCATTATTCCCCTTTTTGGTAATTCAGGCCCTACATATATTCTGGGTTGCACCCTGAAAACAAAGGGAGTGAATGTTTTTAATGAATTTCACATGCAATGGCTGTATTATATGGATGATATATGAGCAAAACAAAAAAAAGATGGAATTATCCAATGAGTTTAGTGAGATAACAGTAACATTTGCCAATTCCATAAAAGGGATTCAATTATTGGTATTTTGAAAACTAATTGGCAGTAACAATAACATGTAACTCAATGCCTGGCATATTTCCATAGCTGTTTGTTTTTTGTTTCTTTTTTTGAAGTGCAGTTGAACACAACCATTTTATGCCAGAAGTACATGTTTCTGCCCTGTGTTTACACAGCTTTCAAAGAAAGACTAAGTTGAATTAAAGCACATGTACTGTGTGTAACAGGCAATGTACTGAACTAGCAGGGATACGACTTCAGAGCCATGTGAGAGCTGGCTTTTAGTTCACTACAAACAAATCCCTGCTTCTACTTCTGATGCCAAACTGTTGCTGGTTACAACAGAATGAGATTTCAGTCAATAAGCACCTCTAAGTGCAGAATAATAATAATTGTTTCCTGTAATTGTTTCCCAGAACTAGAATGTCCCTTAAGAAAGGTATTTGTATTATTTTCATCTGAAAAAATAATTTTGTCTGAATAAATTAAATTGTGCATGTACTTCAAAGTGCAGCTCTGCCCAATCTTCTACTGAAATCAAGTATAAAAGCCCACAAACATTCATAAATCTGCAACAGCAACCACCTGTTACACAGTTTTCAAGAGTCTGTGTCAGTGAATGAAACTGAATGAAGCATAATTACGCTGTCCCTTAAAACAGATATTAAAGCAAGACAGGCAGGACTTATGACTTAAAATACAAAATGAGCTTCATTCAGCGTAGCACAAAGAGCTTTGCTATAAGCCCAATTGCTGTAGATGTTCACTGTAGGAACTTGATGGCCAAGTCCATTAAGATGAATGAGAGTCTCTACAATGACATCAGCAGGCTTCAGCTCAGCCTTGGAAGCATGCATACTTACCTATGTGTCTACCTAAATATATGACATGCTGGGGGTCTGCAAACACATCTGTATCTGTATAAATATGCATTTGCAGATATAAGGTACTGCCTCTAGCAGCTAATACCAAGCAATGCAAACAGCTGTCACTGTGGGACCAAAGTACCGTTCTTCTCTTTGCATGCATGCCCATGACACCCCAAAATGCTCATTGGACTCTGAGATGTGACTGCCATGGAGGTATTTGTTTACTTCATGCCCTTCATTTCAGGAAGGTCTTTCTGCTACTCTGAGTAGCAGACTGATGAACCAGTCGTACTTGACTTGAAGTCTACAAAGGCCTGAATTGCAAATATTGAGAGCTGGTGTTTTCCTGCAGCAGCAAAAGAACCCCAACTTCTCTAAGGACCTTCCAGTTAGGCTGATATCCACTGAGAGCGCCAAAAATCTCAAACAGATGGTAAGAGAAAGATTTGGGGAAAAGGGGTTCCTGGTTAGAAGACTTCCACTTGCAGTAGAATTAGAACATTTTCTCTGTACTTCGGTTTGGAGATCAGATGTGCACTTGAATTTTAGTTGCTATAGTTATATTTTAGTTTAGTTACAGTACTTCATTACTGCATTCCTTGTAAAAAGCTTTGTTACATTCTGTAAAGACTACGTTTTCATAAAAATATACTACCTTATATATATATACTATGTATATGATCAAAGAGTTGCTATAATTTTCATGCCTCGTGTTCACATGGTTGTAATTCCTTCTCATGGGGACTGGCTTAAGGATGCTGATATCACATGTGTGACACTGCTGCTGGTACTTCAACATAACAGCACTTGCCAGTGTGTTTGCAGGCCTCTTTCTGAGGATGTACCACTGACAGAGGCAGAATGAAGCAAGTCGAGTGGTACAGACATGGATAGTACAGAAAATAAGGATGAAGTGCTTTAGGGACTGAGGCCAGAGGGGTTGCAGCACGGTGAAAAAAAATCAACCTTTTGAAGAATGTCAACAGGCCAGATACAGACCAATACAAGATGATAATTGTAATATCACATACTGATTTCCTAGAGGAGAGCAAATACAGCTAGCCACACAGCCTTGCTGTGTTTTCTACCTCGCTTCTCAAGATAAAGAGGCTGCAGCTTTCTTCCACGCCTGTGTTTCTAAGCACTGCCACGTGGCAGGGAAGCAGCATTCTCCCCGATACAAAACTACCATTTTGTCACAACTTTCTTAAGGTCTACATTATCATAGGAATGAACAACAGTATCCTGACTGTAAGAAATAACAAACAGGTTCCTCCCCAGAAGAAGCAAACTGCATCAACAAAAGAAGCATGAGACAAACCTGAACCTTTGAACAGAGGCCTACAGAAAGTTGACTTTCTTTATGCTTTGTTCTCTCCTGTCCCAGGCAAACCCCACTCGCAGTCTGCCTCCCTAACTACTCTAGTCAGCTTCATTAGGCAGATTCAGCTACAAGAGACCTAGAGAGCAAAGTCACATTCCCTCCTGGGATGCCTGGCTGTGGACTGATGCATGCCTGCTTCAGTCTCTGCTAAGCTGGGACTCAGGCATCTTTAAATGAGACCAGAGCAACCCTACAGGTATTCCTCCCGGTGTTACATGTAGTGTGTTTGCAGCGATTCTGGGAAGCCTCTGGAAATCTATAGGGATATGTAAATATTATGCAAAAAAACTCGGCAATTGCAAAAGACTTCAAAGGCTGCTCTAGGTGCTTGGGAGCTCTTCTGAAATTCAGACCTTATGTACAGCTGGAAGTGAATTAGAAGATGAAAAATATCAGGTTCTTTGTATGTGTTCAAAGACAAACTCACATGAACCGGGTTACAGTTTTCAATCTACAGCAAACATGCAATCTACAAAGACTGCATTAAAAAATATGAAAGCTGGACTTCTGAATTATTTCCTCTTATTTGTCCAGTGCTGACAGAAGAAAGAAGTGCTGTGCAAACATTACGTAGAACTACTTCTCCAAGCAGTGCTGGCCTGCTGTGGATATTTCATTACTTACCCATGACAAGGTATTGTGTCCTGCTCTGTGATCCTGGACTCTTCTAGCTGTTGATATGCTGGTCCTGTAATCCCATTGAACCTACCCCGAGGTAAGGGAGGAGTCCTCCGAAAGGCATTTCTATGTAGCATCCCACTTTTCTGTCCTGGACTGCAGCATGAAGAGAGACTTCTAGAAACAACACACCAAAGATACAGTGACAATTATCATTGCAAAAAGGGTAAACTTCTGCAAAGTGAAGATTCAAAATTAATAATGCATGGATTACTGTTTCTATAAACTTTGCTCTGGCAGTCTACCATGTCAGCAGAAACTCTCTAAGGATACATATTGCTATAATCCACAGCTAGCTGCTGTTTAGGCCGTATCTAATAGATCACATCCCTTCTAAGAAAGAAAATAATTGACTGGCATCTTAAATGTTTTCTTATCCTTGATGAAGGATGCTTCTTTTATTCCTTGCTGCGTACCATAATCGTGCTATAAGGAGATGGACCCTCCAATAGTGGAAATAAACAGCAAAAGTCCATCAGATGGAGCCTTTTATATTGCTTTTATTCTTTTTTTTATATACATTGATTGTTTTCTTATTTTACTTATGTGATAAATAGAATTCTTTCTTTTCATGGTATGATAGAAAAATGCTCTTGTAAACAACATTTTTGTAGTGTTTTGTAAAAACAGCTTTCTTTTTATTTAATGCAGGAATTGAAAGGTATCTAGAATTCACACAGTATTTCTTCTACAAACCATAAAACCAGGTTTTGCTAACACAAAAATAAGGGAACACAAAATTATGTCGAAATATAACCCATTTATACTGCATGGCATGACTGGCGATTCATTTTTCAGCTACTCCTTACTTCTCTTAATATCTCCTGGGGCTCAGAAATGCATATGTATTATTTAATATTATGTCACCTCCTTAAAGAAGTTTTAGTATAGGTTTTGTGAATGCATTGTAAGAATTATTATTGTTGGTTAGGTGAATAATTAGAACTTCTGATAAAATTCAGCTATGCAAATGATTTAACCTAAATTCACTTCATTTTTCATAACATGATTTAACAACAATCCCCATTTTATACCTAATGGAAACTTTACTTACATTGGGGCCACACCTACTCCCAAAGAAATTCTTGCTTGGATCAAATATCTTAGGCAAGTCCTCTTGAAGAACACATTTTAAAACCTACCCTTTCTCTCCAAACTCAAAATAGTAGAAAGAAATTCAACTCTCTCTCAATCTCTACTCTACTGCTCACGTTCCTTTTTGGTATCTGCACTGTTCTCTTCCACACTTGTGCATGCCTGGTGCTTTTTAATTGAAAAGACAGATAACTCATAGCAATAGCATTCCCATAAAGATTTTTGATGCTCCCTTAAATAGATTTTTCTCAGCTATTAAGAAGACTACCAAAAAAAAAAAAAAAAAAAAAAACACAAAACCAACCAAAAAACTCTGGGAACAAAAACAAGTTAGACTGATGTTCTGGCCTTTCATTCTTGAGGGCCAAATTCAAATTGCGAGATACAGCTTGTGTTCTTTACAATAGTGTTACCATATCACAAAGCAATTGGTAATTTCTGCTCAGGAAACTTGAATTATTAAATCACGGAATCTTAAGAGGTGCAGTTGAATGAATAATTCACAAAGGATAATGAAATTTTTGGCTTTTTGTTATTACTGATTGCAGTACGTTCATCAATGTACTAAGGAAGTCAACAAACTGATTAACTTAACAAACTTTGCATTTATTGCAGATATTTGAAAGTAGAAAGGCAATGTTTAATAGCACTTGCTTTGCTTGTAGCCCAGAAGGCCAATAGTATTCTGGGTTGTATCAACAGAGATGTGGCCAGCAGGGAGATGGAGGTGACTGTTCCCCTCTTCTCGACCCTTGTGAGGCCCCATCTGGAGAACTGCGTCCATGTCAGGGGTCCCCAGCACAGGAAAGATGCAGAGCTGTTGGAACAGGTACAGAGGAGGGCAACAAGGATGCTCAGAGGGCTGGAGCACCTCTCCTACGAAGAAAGTCTGAGGGAGCTGGGCTCTGTTAGCTTGCAGCAGCGTCCCTCACAGGCCTCTGCTCCATTGCTTGCATGATGTGCTTCCCCCCCTGCAGACAACAGTGCCTTTCCAATTTCTCCAGGTAATTTACCCTTCTTTAGCCACCGTTATAGTTTCTTCTTTGCTCTGTTCTCCAGTCTAAGTGGGTAAAAGAGATAATCCATGTAACTAAGCTGTTCAATAAAGCAAAACAATAAGGAAAGCCGTAGCAAACGATGTCTCCAAAATCTATCAATTGATTACTGGAGAATAACAAAAACCAGAACAGGTCTGAAGTGTCTCACAAGTAATTCATAAACTAGGGAAAAGTGTAGTTCTGATGAATTAATGGTTTGAAATAAATAGCTCAAGAATCTCTAAGGTTAATGAAGAACTTGGGATTCATCCTTGTAAACTGCTTTGTGTGAAAATTCTCTTTGGGTTGAGTAACTGAGTAAAAACAAACACTGTCTCAGGAGGAGGAGTATTCCATTCTCAAGGCACGTATCCAGCTCTCCAGTGAGGTTAACTGTTCCTGGAGAGGAGATGACTTGCAGTGAATTTACAGTAACTCTGGAAATCATCCTGAACTATTTTTTCAGTTAATTACTAAACAAAATTGATTGTACATCTCATTATGAACACATTCTAATGTACCTTTGTTAATGGAAACATGAAAAGGACTAACAAGAGAAATATGATTAAAATGTTAAAACTTCAGATGTGAATTCCTTCTTGTTTAATGAGCACAATGGAACTATAAGCACAGTTGTGTGCATTATCACTTTATTTACTCTTTCCCTTTTTTTTCTTGCCTCTTCAATCTCACTTTCCCTTCTGGTGATAGTACTATCACATCACTTCCATTTCCATCATCCTCTTCCTTGGTATCTCTTGCATTCCTTCCATCTGTGCCTTCACATTTTCCCTGTGTTCTTAAGATGCCCCCTGCTGTCATGCTCTAAATTAGATATTCAAGAGAAAGATAAAACATCAAATGTTTTTTCTTTTTTTTTTTTTTTTTTTTACACCAGCTTCAGTTTTGTACATCTTGTACTAAATGCAAGCTCATCTCCAATATTATTAAGCTGCCTTCATCCACACACTTGCTGTTCCAATAGTTTTGTTTAAAAAAAAAAAAAAGATCTTGAACTGGGATACATAACTGTAATTCATGAAGAGCAAAATATACGGAGGAAGAAAAGGAAATTCTAAAAATTGTTTTAATTACTCTGGCTCTGTACTTACAAAATCTATACAGAGTGGCATATTACAATACCTTTAATTTTATCTACGGATAACAAGATGCAAACTGTGTTGGCGAAAGCTGAAAGTCATACTGCTTGCCCTTGCTAGACAGGAATAATGAATATATACCCCAATGATAGAGATAGCTGCCAGATAAACAGTGTCTTCTGAAGCTTCCTGGGAGCCACATTTTTAGGCAATGGTACACAATCTTCTGCTAACATGTGTTCAGATGAACTATTCAGACTTTCAACCAATTTTCAGTTGTAATAAAAAGGATCTGTTAAACTTGAGAACGTAAGTGTCTCTCAGTAAATGCCATAGGAAGGCATAGTACTGTGTCACAAAGTCCTTTTGTCAGGCTGTTAATAAGAACGAGATTACACAAAAAAGCACAAGCCTCTATTGGCATCCCTGGTATAGAGGGTCCCTCAAAGGAGAGAGCTAACGTCATCTTTGGGACTTCAGCAAAGCTGCATGTGATTAAAGTCATACTAAGACTGTAAGGTATTATGAGTGTATTATGCTAAAAAATGGTGGCATAAGCTGAGAATTTTAATAGTGTTTTATTTATTTGATTTGTTTAAATCCCCGTAGCATCCTACATTCCAGGCATTTAAGCATCGCTTTTTTTCTCCTGCCTTTGCAAAAACCAACAGTATAACAAAACACCAAAGATTATGCAGGAGAACAACCCACAAGGGCACAACGACCTATGTTTTCCAGCTTGTGTTTATAAACGGTTGGAGCTGGTCAGATCCTCAGTTCAGGTGATGGAGTAAGACCTCCTTGCAGGCCTATTTTTTCCTTTTCATATGAAGGAGCAGCTCTCCAGCTGCTAGTCCCCATGTGCAAGCATAACTATTCTTGTGTTCTTTAGTAGAAATGTTGTTATTTGCGTACTCAGGAATAGCACTTGCTGGAGCTTTGTAATTCTGCACAATGACTATGTGTAGCCTGGGGTCACTATCCCTGGTCCACCAGTTAGATCCATGCAACAGGAAAAAGGAACCAAGATGTCAAAGGTGCGGATAGGTGGCACAGAGTTCAGCCAGCCACCATGGCCTCATTCTGTGCTTCCTATACAGCATGGATCAGCCTCTGTCCTAAAATGACTACTCCAGAAAGTTGTTCTACATTGATAACTCAGAGTTTAAATTTGTTATGATGAGTAGATATCTATTTGTATCACCACTGTACCACCGTATTTGTTCATTTTAAGCAGGTCTTTTCATTCTCCTTATCTTTTCTCTGATGTTTATAAGCAGCTGTCAGTCTTCATTTACTACAATGAATGAGACAAACTAATCCTTTCCATGGAACACAGATGATTCAACCCTTATTTTATTAGCGCATCAATGCAATTTGAGCCCATATTAAGCAGGAAGCCATTTTATCCACACAAGAAAATACTGGTGATTTCTCATGCTACATTCACATGCAATGAAACATTATCTCATGAAATCATTTTAAAATTCCTGACTTTCTGATGGCAATGTCTTCACTAATGCTTCCTGTACTGTACTTTTCTTTTGCATGTTTGCCTCACTTTGCAACTTGGCTACTCTTTCACCAAGTGGTGTGTGCTGAATGTTTTGTTCCTCATTTGTTTTTCAGCTTGTGGGAGAAGTTTTTGTTATTAGTTCTCAAATGACTGGGCTTGTGTTTAGTACTGCTGAATTCTGAACCACGTTATCCACTCCTCAAAGTTATCTGATTCATTCTTTACCTCAGATCTAGAGCAGTCTCTATGCTAACCCTATCTTTGAAGTAATTTCTTTAGTATGTTCCCACTCAAGGACATTTATTTCTGCATTTTACTTCTACTTTGACTGCTGTAACATCTATTTTCATACATTTTGTTCCATTCCTGTTCCGCCTTCATCCCCAAACAATCATCCTTAATGAAAAATAAAATGCATTCATCCGGGATTTCCTTACTTGCTTCACATATTCTCTCTGTTCCTCCATCAGCTTTGCTTCTTTAGGTAGAGTACTCTTATTACCCAGCCAGAACACTTGATTTTGCTATCACCAGTAATCCTTAACTCTCAATGCTTTCTGAAAATGTTCACTTCAAGAATGACCTCTTGTTCGCTGTGATTCAGTTTGTTCCTCTTCATTCCTCTAAGCCATTTCTTTTGAGTAAACTTTTCCAGAAGACTATGTTCTTTACTTGGGAAAATACCAGACACTTCTTTATACTTTCTTCTTTTTCCAAGGCTTCCTCTTAGTTGTGTTACTTTATCAATATCTGATTTCTAAAATTAATTAATTTTCTTTGCAGAACAACTTAGATTTACTCTTTCATTTAATTTAAACTGAATCAGTTATATCGAGAGCATAAAGATCAAAATGCTAAGTCAAAAAAAATGTTTTTACCTATTTCTTTTTAATGGAGTTTAAAAATGCAACTGCAAATTATTTTAAAGTTTAGATTAAAAAAAAAAAAAAAATTGTATCCTATTTTGGTACTTTTACAAGGCAATACAATTGGTTCGTGCTTCCAGCCTCTGCATTTGGCTTTCATCACAGCATTCTCTGAAATGAATCCCACTGAAATCAAAGATGAATGAATCAAAGACTGAAAGTCAGCATGTCTAGCTACCAAGAAAACCGCAATGCAAAAGGATCACACATCAGTCCAATAGCTAACAAAATCATAATCTGTTACTGTGTATACATAGACACTAAGGGCTTTATTTCTTAAACAACAGATAATCCAAGATGAATTTTTGAGCACACTGTAAATTTTACAATAAGTGTACTCACTAAACATGTTTGTTACTTTCCAGTTATAACTAAGGATTATTTTAAATGTGAGAACAAAAGATATTAAATACTTCTACAATAATATCAGTGAGTAATACAGAGGAAATATTTCAGGAGTAAGACTCAGTGGTGATTCAAATCTTTCATCTTTATATCAATTCTTTGTATTCAGCTGAGGTTGGCAGAGTGAGAAAACTTATTATCCAGTAATCTTAGTGAAATAACTAGGCGATCTCTTCTCTGTAAGCCAAATTTCAGCAAGCCAGAATGATTTCCTGCTCTGATAGTCCTAAAGCCAGGAAAAATTTCTTTTGTTCTTAGAAACTGTTGAGCAGACAGCTACTGATTTTACGAAATAATTGCCAGCCATTAATGCCCTTGAAAACGCAAATAGAGAAAGCGGGTATAGTTGTGGAACAAAATATTTCCATGGTGAACAGAAAAAGAATAGACAGTTTAACAATTGCATAAAATGAGACCCAACAGAGCTGCTCTAATATTTCCAGGTCCATGTCAAGTTTTGAAGACAAGACACCACTCTATTTTTGTCTAACTGTTCATTTTAGGGAGACCAAGAACTTCAGCTAGAACCACTTTAGATCTGCGTCACTGCAACTCAATGTAATGGAATGAGGGGATGCTTAGAGCAAAATGCATCCTTGTTTAAAAAAAAGAAAAAATAAGCTTCATTTTTCTCATCTATATTTTATATACAGAAACAAGGGCTAATTGTACCTAGACTGTCATTAATTAGACAGACATTACAAAAAGACACCAAATGAAATGGAGAAAAAAAACTTCATACTGCACAATATTTAGAAACTACAGAAACTGAGTGACTTAGGAAGCTGCCACACGATGTATAAATCAAAGACAGTCTTGTAAGTCATTGGCATGTTAAAGTCTGTTGCATTTTTTATAAAGCAAGGCCCTTGTATAATGAATCTTAAGTTATAAAATTATGAAAAAGAATTTGTTATAAATCAAGCTGTCTTAAAACAGTTCTGAGGCAAAGACTCTTAATGGAGCCCAATGCTTGACACCTGAAATAATGTAGGGTTTTTTCCCCTTTATAAAGAGAGGTTTTGGTGCATGAATGTGTTCAAGTGAGTGCTTTGGAATTCTGCATTAATTTACTAAAAGTTCAGTGTGGCTTAGTCTGTAATTTCCATATGGAAGACAGCGAGTTTAGCATCATTCAGTTCTTGTTTTAAGAACCTTGTATACAAGAAATATTCAGTTCTTATTTCCACATTTTAAAGCTTAATAACGTAGTAATTCAGCACCTAAACAATTTCAAATCGGGCTGTTGCAACCCTGTTATCAAGAGCAAGTGAATGTCACCGTATTTTTTCTAAGCTTCACCTTTTGATTAAATTGGGATTAAAATATCCACAGAACTTGAAGTGGGAATGATTCTGGGCAACATAGTGCATCCACACTTAGTAAAATTATTATGCATGTATTGAAAATCTGCAGAGAATAAGGAATAAACCCAAAGAAAAGCATCTGATGTAACAGTTGGCATTACTTTTTCATTCCAAATTAAAGGTTTAAGTAAGATAATGTAAGTAGGATTCAAATATCCCTTCCTGGTTTATATGGAACACTGTTGTTGGTTTAGCCAATCTTCCAAACGAAAGAGAAGGAACATGACTGGGGGACTGCAACAAATGTCCTCTTGGCTTTACACAAAACACCACAGAAGTTAAGTTATCACCTCATGCAATCCTCTGCTAGCACACTATGGTCCTCCATATCTCTCAGCATTCTTGCCCAGTCCTCCTACCCATCTGTCACCCCCCTAGCAGCATCCCTCAGCTTCCACCACCCTGTCCCCCTGATAGCTGTTTGCTCACCTGTGCTGCTTGATGGGCTGAGTTCCTCTGTCAGGAGACAAAGCCTCTGGGAAAGACTGAGGACCTGAAAAGCTGGACTCCATGACTTTGTCCAGAGCAGGCCCAGGATGCCTATCTGTTTTGGAGTACTGTGGCACAGAGAATAAAATGAATTAATACATAAAATGCAAAATACATTGCTGATGTTATTCAGTGAGAACTGAAATTAATAAGAAGTACTTTAATTTAAAAATTAAAATCAGGAAGGGCAAGTAATACATCCATTCACTGCTGTTTACACAAGTGAAGAGCACCCAGGTTTGTTGTCCCCATTACCTTCTGCACATCAAAAACCCAAAGTCCACATTGGCAGCAAAATTACTGACTGATCTGCCCAAAACAAAAGGGAATGCAGACCCCTTTGAATAAAAACTTGCTTTTGTGACTGTCCATGCAGTGCCTGAGATCACAAAACACATCTCAGATGGCATTCAGCACCTTTTTGTGTCCTTTGATGATTTCAGTCAAACACTCCCCTCATCAATATGCATAACTAGGAACACCACACTGAATAGCTTTTGTATCATCAGATAAGTAAGAAAAACACTTGAATCCTATCTGTAGAGCCAGACAACCCTGCTGCACCTGAAACTTCTGACCTGGGAGTATCTGTGCTAGTAGTATCAGTGTAAACATAATTCTTCTTGGGACAGTTGTGTGTGCAGGGCAACCTCTGGGCACACAGCGTGACACAAAGGTCTGTAAAGCAGACACCGGATGTGAACAGGAATGGATTTTCCTCTTTTTGCTTTGTGATTCATCTGGAAATTCAGCAAAAAAAAAACAACAAAAAAACAAAAAAAAACCAACTCTGACTCTGAATAGAGCCTGGAAGTCAAAGCATAAAAAGGGTGCATTTTGGTTTGAAAGAAGAATCAATGTTAGCAGCTACTGGACAGTAACTCAGAGGTACAAGCACTTAACCCACATTTACACATAGTTAAGAAAAATAGCAGAAAAAGAAACAGAAAAGAAAGATAACATTTCTGACGTTGTGCTGAGATAAACTGCACTAAACCCAATTGGTCTATTCTTCTTCAATCCTTTTCTCTCTGCATAGAATTTGTACTTTTAGTACTAGGTAGCTAGGTTACCTTGACAATAAGCTGGTACCGTGGGATCTATTACATGATTAAATATTTTAGGTAAAAATATAATGTATATTATATAAAATACAGTGGTAAAATAAATGCCTTGCAATTTTACAACAGCATAATCATTTGTGAAGGAGACAGTAAGATTTCTGTCATGGTACAGTTCTTCCCCATAATTATTTTGTTGTCTAACAAAAGATCAGGTGAGAACTCCTTAAAAAGGAGGAGTTATTTCCTGATTCCCCTTTATTATAATTATCTACATTTCCCAAGAGTTTAGCAAAACTAAAAAGGAAAGTCTCACAAGACTACTCTCTTCTAACCAGTTTCAGAGCACGTTCACAGAACGTCTTGAACTGCTTGTGACCAATTTTCTGTTGATGAAAAAAAACCCACAACAAATCTTTCAATTTTTCTCTTAAGTTATCTCTTCCCTCTCTTCCTGTTGTGCGAAATACCCACAGGAAAGGGGCCAAAATAACTGCTTCAGGGTGTTGGAAGGCAAAGCTGAGAAAGTGGCAATATGTAAAATGCTACTGCACACAAACTAAACACAACTGAAATAATAAGAAGAAACATATTCCACTTGTTTTTCTTCCGGTTACAATGATCTTAACTGTCATTTGTCACTACTGTAGATGAAGCATTCAGATGGAAGCATGTCTTTTAAGGTGCTCATGTTTGTGACAGTTTTAAACTTTAATGTTTCTTCTGCCAGCTGCAGCAATGACACTGATTTCTGACCTGAATAAATCAATTTGAGCCATGGGAAGAATGAGTTGTACGCATTAGGAAGGTATTTCTGTCCTTTTTCATGTTTGTTTGTGATATTAAATTGAAGACCCAAATGGCTTTAAAGGATCACGAGCATGAAGTGAATCACAGAGGTTAAGCAGGGATGAGCTATGCCTCTCACCACATCTATGGTTAAAGTGAACATGGGCTGGGGGGGATCACACACACAAGAGCATCTTTGCTCATCACAGTTGAGGAAGAACAGGGTCCCCCCATGAGCTGCCCAATGCAATCCCAAATATTTACTGCCCAGGCTCAGTTTGGCTCTTCCTTCTTAATCAAATATTTATTTCATGACATTTCCAGATCCATCGCTCACTAATTATCACAACAACCACAATGTCAATTACACTGATATCACAATTTCAACTGAGGGTGCAAATATACAGAGAATTTGAACGATCAACAGAATCAATTTTATTTAGTTGTAGCACATTCATAGAATTAAACACAGTTGGGTTTACTCCTTTATAGCTTAACCATAAATGCCACATCCCTTCTCTGAGACAGCCTTTGGAGGAAAAAATCAGAATCCTGGGAGAAGTTTACAGCAGCATCTAGCAGAGCTCCCAGAGTGGGATGGGGGACCTGCCACCCCGCTGTGTCCCAGTGGAAACAGCCCCATTGCCCCCAGCTGTCAGCCAAGCTGCAAACTACAGAGCCCTCTGCTCGCTGTGAGCTGCTAAACACTTAGCCACTGCAGGGGGTAAGCTGTGAAGCACTGTCAGAGTACTGTACTGGGAGGTTGAAAGCATCCTCTGAAATCTCATCTGTCTCTGGTGGTTCTGTTTTGTTTTTCAATGGTTTTATTGTCTTTTTGGTTAATTATGCATGCTTCTTTGAGCTGACATAAAAGAAACGTTCATGTATAAGGCTAAATAAAATAAAGAATAATTAAAGCATTTAAAAATAAAACGTTTTGCAAAGTTCAATTTCTTCATGGTTTCACAGAGAAAATCATCTGTTATGTGCAATTACTCTAACTCTTTGACAGTAAAATCTCACCCACTACTAGCTAATGCTAAATGAGTCTGCAAGAAGTCACCCTCTGCCACTGACCTGCTGTATCACTGCGAGTATTTCCCTGCCTGATGCCTCCGATTATTCTTTCTTAAATTTAGGATCCACAGGTGACAAATGCCTCATAAGTGCTATACAATAGCCAGACACTGTTGTCCTATGGTTAAGCAAAACAGAACAACCCCCTCCATCTCTTTCTCCTTGATGGATATCTCTCAAATAGTAAGAAAAAAATAAAGTTCAGATTTGCATCTGCATTGAAAGAGAGGTGATGTGGGGTTGCCATTTCAAAAAGGACTGGGAAGGCAGAGAGTATCAGATTTGCATTACATTCAGAGAAGTGAAGAACTAATGCCACGTTTGGAAGGGCTGGCCTTGCTCCACCAGCCTATCTGCTGGAATACTGAGCATCCTTACAGCTACTCCCTGTGCTCTGCCACCAGCACTCTAGACAGAGGCCAGCAAGCTCAAGTTTCTCTATTATGGCAGTTCTTCCGAAGTTGTGAAAAGTTACTGAACTGGGAAATCTGGTCCTGATCTTAGCTGATAAATCACATCGCAACTCAGATAAAAATACATGCTCATCTTTGAAAAGAGCTAAATGCCTTTGTCTAGTATTCAACATATATTGATTGCATTTCTATCACAGTGATTAGGTTTATTTACTATATGGTATCAACAAGCATCAACAA
The DNA here is from genome assembly GCF_019238085.1 of Lagopus leucura. Taxonomy (NCBI): domain Eukaryota; kingdom Metazoa; phylum Chordata; class Aves; order Galliformes; family Phasianidae; genus Lagopus; species Lagopus leucura. Next base: position 4,479,995 of record NW_024962255.1, on the reverse strand, counting down.
GTCACAAAAAGAAACTTTGTCCTCTTGTTATAGTATCAGAAGCTTGTGATTGCAAGCTGCTAGGAACAAGTGTAGCGAGAAGTGAAAGCACATGCTACAGCATGAAAAGCATATTAGGCACCTCAGAGGGGATGTGATGGGGAATTAATAGATCCACTTAGTATCACAGGAGAAGGTATTAAATGCCATAAGGATGAAAAAACCTATTTTAAACAACCATGCCAACTGTCAGAATCACAAAAGTAATGGCAAGTCTGCTGCTGCTTTTGTTGCTGGTGTTCTAAAGCTAAGAAAATTTAAAGAAATTCTGTAATCAAGGTGTAGAAAGGAGGCAGTAAACACCAGGAGACACCAAGCTTGGTGATCTGCAGAGTAACATAAGTGCAACTGGGACACATCCTCCTGCCTGTGGGTGGTGCATAGGGTGCAGAGAGCGTTTGCCTAAGAAGTGCAGCTGAGCATCCTGACTTGCTTGTGTATGACGACATGGAACCATTTGCTGCAGTCTTGTGGACCACATTCAGTAAATATCTCTCAAAGATTATATAATCTCTTTGGGAAGATATAGGTAATAGTAGGAAGTCCCAAGCTTCATGCACATGGTAAAATATATCTTAATCTCCTGTGTAACTCAAAGATCCTCCATTACGAACTCCCACATAACCCTCTTCCTGTCTGAAGACTTATTGCAAGATTATCAGTACATTTGCATTCATAAAGAAGAAAAATGGTGTACAGAAAATGGAGTAACTACAAAAAGAATATAGGAGACAGGAGCCTGAACTTTTGTCAAGCAAAATGTGAAAACAGTTATCCAAATTCAAGCTCTCTGACAACCTAGAAAGAAATTGCACATTGCTGTAAAATTATTTGGGAAAAGGAGTATCCTTGAAGGAAATTGCAGAGAAATACTAATAGGCTAATAGCTCTGTTCAAACTGTTGTTTATGAATCCTGCTTACAGAATACTGTATTATTTATCTAATTGGTGTCCTTTATTGCATGATGGAATCAATACTGAGAGCCCAGGTGAACACAATTACCAGCTCTGAACAGTAGGAATTCACAGAATCACAACTGAACTGAGAAAGGAAGTGGAAGAAATGTAATAGATTCAAATGCAGGAAGGAAAGCATATGATGCTTCAAAATATTTCAGATGTCAATACAAACAGAAAGCTTTATTCCCTGTAACACTGTAATCCAGTGGCAGGGAGACATCTACATTTTGGCTTAAACCTCTAAAACTCCTTGCATTCTTCCTCAACCCTGGTGCCAGCCAAGGAGGGTGAGTTTGTACATGTTCACGTTAAAGAGCCATTGGTTGGCTTTACAAAGAGCTAAATCGTTTCATGAGTAGTTCAAGCTGGTTAGAATTGATAGAATAGCAAACCCAAACTCCTCAGATGCTTTCTACTTTGTTTATGCTTACAATGAATTATTTGGGCAGTATTTGGGCAGTCCCAATGCCAGCTGTTGGATATGAATGTGGTTGCAGTAGCTCTCCTCACTAAAAAGGACTAACTGTGCTGCTAGAAGATGGAACGACCTGTAAACGGTTCATGCTTGGCTGAGGAACAGCACTCAACCTGGAACCTGACTGCAAGCTTGTGGTCTTCACCAGATGGGCCTATTCTTTCCCAACATTTTTGTAGCACTGTATTCCGGCATCATTCATTCAGGATACTTGTTAGTGGGTCCAAAAATCTGAATAGTATGCTCCTAGTGTTTACCAGAGCTCTTGAAGTACAGTTGCTGCAGACTTTTACCAGTTCATATACTTTCTGTTCCTCAAAGACTTTCTGGGAATGCTTTCAATAAACAGTTAATGAGAAGGAGCATAAAGCCACATCTACACCTCACTGTAGCAGAGACCACCTAGCAGCTGTCACAAAGGCTTTAACACTACTCACGCTGCTTGACCTATACTATGTCAAGATATGGCCGCCACTCTTCCTCACCTGTTTTTATTGTACTGCTCAGAGAATGGGCAAAATGAAACAAAAGACTGCAACTTCTTAAAGTAAGCCAATTCCAAAAAAACTCCTTTTTATAGCCACCCACCTCCATTTTTTTTTTTTTCCTGACTACTCTGTTGTTTGACTTGAATAGCTGATCCAATTTCCTTAAAAAGAGCAAGAGCAACCTTTCCACCATATGGATGTTTAATGAACCTGGGGGAAGGTCCACTTCCAATTCATTTTTCAAATACTGGCTTTTGAAATAAGGATTGCCAAACAAGGCAGCCCATATCTTAGGACAGAACAGGAGAAACGTTTTAAGATCAAACATTCGGAGCTTTTAGCATTGTGCATAGTTTTTATAGTAAAGAAGCTTAAATTAGCATAGAGGTGAGGTATCACAGGGACAAAAGTTTTTTTTGCATTCCCTTTTGCAGCAATCCAAACAGCTACAAAAATAAAGAGTAAAACCAGAATAAAATGTAAATTTATAATTTTAATAATTTGTTCAAAAAATGAAATCTGGTTGTTTTTTTTTTTTTTTTTTTTTTTCTCCCTGCTTTTAACAGCAATCCTGATGCATTTACATAGATTCTCTCATTTAAAGAGATTCAAAACTGACTTTCAAACTAATTAACAACAATTAAGTCTTTTGCTGAAGTCCAGTGAAAGGTAAAAAGGGAAAAAGAAATAATGAAATGATAGCACTTCACGGAGTTTGGTCGAGTTCTTTAATGCCCCAAAGCACTTGAAACACTACCTGCTACACATAAAGCTTCCTCCTAGAGAAGTGCAACGTTTGGAAAGATCTGTGCATCCATTAGTAAATGCAGTAACCTCTGCGTTCAAATGCAAGGGCTCTTTTCGAATAGGCATTAGAATTGTCATCAAGAATAATTGTAGATTCATAGAATGACAAGCTAGTTTCAAAGCCCTGCTATGTGCAGGGTCACCAACGAGCAGACCAGGCTGCCCAGAGCCACATCCAGCCTGGCCTTGAATGCCTCCATGGATGGGGCATCCACAACCTCCTTGGGCAACCTGTTCCAGTGCCTCACCACCCTCTGGGTGAAAAACTTCCTCCTAATATCTAACCTAAACCTCCCGTCTCAGTTTAAAACCATTCCCCCTTGTTGTATCACAATCCACCTTCATAAATAGCTGTTCCCCCTCCTCTTTATATGTTCCCTTCAAGTACTGAAAGGCCACAATGAGGTCTCCCCAGAGCCTTCTCTTCTCCATGCTAAACAAGCCCAGTTTTCTCAACCTTTCTTCATAGGAAGAAAGGAAAAGGAATAAAGAAAGGATCAGGAACGCTATGCAGCTGTTTTCAGGTTTGAACTAATACAGAGAATAAAAGCAGGCTAAAAAAAAAAAAAAAGTGAAAGCATCACTAGGTCTATTATGAATAGGAAGTAGAAAAATAAGGGAGAACCTTTCAGGGAAAGCAAGGAGGACAGAACATAAGCAAGACAGATTTCCCATATAAGAGGAGGACATGGATTAGGAAAAATGAGGTTGATAGGATTTCATAAAGCAAAACCCCTGAAATAACATCCTTCATTTTCTTAAGTTTCTGTATTCATCCCTGGAAATATGTAGAACCAAGGTTTCTCCCCAAATCCATGGGGTGCTGCAGATGGGAACCTCACAGAAATCACCTCCAGAGTGACTGCAGCACCTCTACAGAAGTGAGCCCCAGGAAGCTGCCCACCAGCACCTGGTCTCTGCCTTACCCTGCAGATACACACAGGGCAGATTCCTGAGACACGCAGACACTCCTAAGCAATACCATTTCAAAGTCCTTATCTGCTCTCTCGTCAATTCCTCCCCCTCCCCTGGTTTTCCTTTTCTCCAATCTGCCAAGATTTGTAAATATTTCATTAACTGCCTACTTGCATTCCTGCACTAAAATCTTTCTAACAATAGAAACCATTCTTGTCCTGCACAGTTACACTACATACTGCACAAGGTCATTCTGCATTTCTTTCTTAGTATTTTTGCTCCCAGAGGAAAAATGCACTAATAGCAAGGATAAAACTGCTCCCTTCTAGTTGCTACAGGAACTAGAAAATGGTGTGTTAATTACCAGCACTGAGAGCTTTAGTTTGAACAGCATTAAAAGCAGAAAAACAAATCTGGCCTAAAATAAAGAATAATCATGTCTTTAAATCTCTAATATTTGGAATCCACAAACGGCTGCTCAGTCATTATAGCTATTGTTATGGCAAAAGAAAATGACTTAAAGCTTGAGGATGTGTTCGTCAGATGCTGACAGGACACCAAATAGTTCTTTGTGATGACAGGTTGAGAAAATATTGCACAAACATTTGTTTAATTCAAGAGCCAGGCAAACGACAGCATCTGAACTGCCTACCTTGGGCACTAGTTAGCATGCCTCAGTTTAGGTCTAGGTTCTGAATTACAGAGAAAAAGAGTGAAAAAAAGTGTGTTAACCACAACCCAGTTTTCATGTTAGAACAAAAGAATCACAAAAGCTTTTCGCGAATTTAACATTTGTTGTCACCATCACAAGGCAGCAACACTCCTAACAGCTTGTTTTAAGGGCAAGAAGTAAAATATGGCTGAATTAAATTAAATTTAAACAAGGAACTACGGAAGGCCTCCTAAACTGTCAGTGTCCATTTAGTGAAGCTACTTTCCCCTTTGATACAGTGAATTTTACCTGAATCACAAAACGTAACAACCATCACAACAGGGCTCCTAAAAAAAAAAAACCTCTGGTGACCAGTGCTCTAACACACGCTCTTCTGTCACAGCACAGAGGCTCAGCTCACTCCAGACTGCTTAAAAGGGCTTTCATTTGATGTAAATCAGGAACAGAGACATCTGTGGCTAAGAGGGCTTGAGAGCTCACTTTTGCTTGACTCCCATTATTTTGATGGAATCTGGCAAACAGAGTAGTTCCTTGAAACAAAGCTGATGACACTTTGCTTGATATTAATACTCAAGTTGAGATTTTCATTTGTTTATAAGAATTTACCATTTAGAAAGGATTTGATACACCTCTCACTGTCTCCTGTAATACTCCAATTTTGGCCTTGCTAACAACATCATTTTCAGTTGTTTCAAAGCACCAAATGTGTATGAATGGGAGGACGAAAACAGCATGCATTAGAAAATAATGTGCATCATGGGCTAAATATATCAGTTGTCTTCCACTTCCTTGTTTAAAATTAACTACATATTTCATCACTGTGGGATTCTATTAACTCACATATAACTATATTCAGAACATGACTAAATACATTTCAAACATAGTTTGAACAGATTGCTTTCTACTATCAGAAGCCCCTTTGTTTAACTCAAGAGCCAGGCAAACGACACCATCTGAACTGCCTACCTTGGGCACTAGTTAGCATGCCTAAGTTTAGGTCTAGGTTCTGAATTTACTCTGAATTAACTGTGCCTCATCTCTACATTTTTTCCCTCAGATCCATTAATGTGCTGTACTGAAAAATTAAAAATCATTCAAGATTTAAGTCCCCCACTTCACCTATAAACCATACTTGTGAGCTAAGGTACAGGGAAATGCTCAGATAGACACTTTCAGTGTTGAATACATTACTAGGGGGCTCAGCAAACTCTACTGCAGGAGCAAAATGCCCCACGGCCCATTGAAATAACTCTTAAAAAAATCCCTGCTTGGTGTTTTCCATTAACTGTCCTGATAAAAAAAAAAAAAAAAAAAAAAAGTTATGAAAGATGAGAGAATTCTTGTTCCCATTGCTCAGATGCTAATAGCAACATGGTGATGTTCTGCTATAAGCGGCAGGAATGCAGCCAGGCTATTAAATGTTGTAGCTGGCAGGATTACTTACATTTTGCAGCTGGACTCGGCTTTGTGCCATACACTCTGACTTTGCCATCATGCTAGAAGCATTTAGGCTGTAGGTTTTCCTATTCTGCGTTTCTTTCAGCTGTTCATGAATTTGCTTTGTTTGTTTCCTGCAGAAAGAAATAAAATTCATGTAAGAGCGAGCTAGTTTCAACTCCTACTATAGCCACGATGTCCTTTTTTTCCAAACTTCACCACATTGGAATAACCAGCTGCATTAATTCACCAGTGTCTAATATTTCAATGCAGTGGTCATTTTCTGGAGAAGCTGAACAAAAGAAGAAAAGAGCTCTTCTCTCAAAAATGTCTTCTATTCTCAGATTACTACAATAGCAGGCTGGCTGTTTTAGCACAGAAATTTGAAAGAAAGATTACCTACAACATATTTAACAATTGCAAGTAGGCCTGGATATTAAAAAAGCATTTTGCTCAGATTTGGAACAGAGATTTTGGCAAATACAGCAGCATTTGTCTCTGTTTGTTATAAAATGTGTGACAGAATCAAACATTTCTGCTAGCAGCTCATTAGACTTCACCTACTATCTTGCATACATCAGCTTTTGCTTACATGCTTTAATCTGGAAAAAAGCATCAATAGTGTATCTGAGGCTACTTTTGACATATTACACTATGATCCACTATGTCACAGCTGACAATGCCTCTAAGACAAGTCATTTGCAATATTCAAGAGATAACTATATGATTAAAAACAGCTTTCTCTTTCTGCCGTATTATATTGACAAACTGAGTTCTAAAGTTCTACACATTATTGTGGATTTCAGGCAGAAAGCTCTATTTTAAGGAAGTATTTTATCCTCTGCCAGCAGATAAAGCTCAGTTAAGCAAATACAGTCAGCAGAATATATTTGAGGCCTTTAACCGGAGACTGCTCTTTTGGAAAGATACACTGTTGGAGTTCTAAACGAGAAATAAGTCCCCACTGCTAGTTTAATTCTTTCCTTCCTGCCTTATTCTCCTCAGCAGATGAACTGCATGCAGCAATCCTACAAAGACCCTAGAGCCCACCCAGCAAGGTCAAGGACTGGCCAGCAGCAGCAGCCCTGCTTCGCTGTGCTATGCACAGCTTCTGTACAGCAGCTGATGCTGAGCCAAATTTCAGCAGGCAGCGAGTGATTTTTAACATCACAACTGAAATTCTATAAGGTAATATACAAAGAAAAACAATTTAATAATTAGTTTCCCTTTAATGTTCATGTAACCTAACGCTGATGTTAGGTTTATGCATATTCATTTTGCCAAAAAATAGGATGCAGGATTATAAAACTTGAAATTAATAATTTAAAGTTACTGCTTAATATATTTATTTCGTATTTTTAGTCTTTAAAACAAATGAGTCTTCTGTGTTTTACTTCACAGATATTCTGCAATAAAGTATTATCTTGGCAAGAAAATGAAGTCACTGGTCATCTATAAAATCCTAAGCCATAAAGAGAAGCCCATTGCTTTTTACTGTGGTCTCCCCTCTGTTGTTAACACTTAAGAGTAATTTCTTTACTACTGTGAAATGAAAAATTGGAAGGGTATAGTGTTTAGTTATAAAGTTCTAACTTGCCCAGAGAGAGTATATTTTAAAGGATTTTTAATACAGTGTATAGCAAATCACATACATCTAGCAGCAGGTATTATACAAACATCAGAATGAAGAAGTCAGGGTCTGCTTCTTCAAATAAACTTCCTTTTCCCTGCCAGATTGTGCACCATTCAGTTTCCCTAGATGTTAAGTAATATTTGATAAAAGTTAAACAAGAAGATCATCCCCCAGACAGGAGGAATGCTTGGATAACCTGCAAGCATGATGGAGACATGTCTGCATGATGAAAAGATCTGAAAATCCGTTGTGCTAACACACATCATGGTTGATTCATTTTAACTTTGCTGCTTCAGCCTTAACTTCACTTTTATACCCTTGAGACACTGGGCAGCATCACAGATACAATAATGTTTTATGCGGCCTCCATGCAACCCAGTTCAGGCACTCTTGTGTGGGCCAGGAGCTTCACATGGGTGTTCAGATCAAGAGGGATGGACAAAATGTTTTCCTTAGTCTCCACTGACTTGGAATCATGCTTTTAAAGGGAGTGTCCCAGGCTGACCTGTACTGAGGTGAGCCTGGTATGCAACCATGGTCACCTGCTGAAGTTTGAGTCAAGGCATTAGCAGAAAAACAACATGCAGACTGATAATTAGTTACTGACTCTTTCCAGGCTTTTGTGGGAATGGTGCTAATAACAAAAGGGGAAAAAACCTCATGAGCAGTGAAAACATTTAAGAAATCAATTTGAAAGGCAAGAGAAATTGCAGTGTTACTTAACTTCTATAGCTTTTGACAACTCCAGCTATTTCTGCATAGCCACAGCATTCCCATCTCCTGCCTTAGATTGGGCAAACTCTACTACCTCACCTGCCTGGTCGTCATAGATTCGGTTATCTAGACAACAAACAGGCATGCTAACTTCCTGTGAAGGCAGGGACAAAGCAGTGAATAGGCTTACTTTCTGGACAGTTTGCAAGATGGGACCACAATCAGGCACTTAGGGATTAGTATGCTAACACTGCTGTGCTTCCTATGTTTGAAAGGACCTCTTGACAGAACTGAAGGTGCTCATTTTCTCAATACTTCTCAAATTTCAGATTCCAGAATCTGGCATAAGTACACTTCAATTCTTCTCAGTAACTCCTAACTATCAGTTAAAACCAATAATAAAACACAAACCTGAGATAGGAACCACTACAGTCCTCTGAGTGCAACTTTGATGCATTATTTCTACTCATTATTTTTAAAAATAGCTGCCCCACCACAGAATCCCCTTGGTTTATGTTCCTGTCAGACTCTAGCTCGAAAGAACAGTTAAATAGAATCCCTTAAGTCATTAGAACAGGTAAGGGGGGTTAGAAAAAAATGAACCAGGTCCAAGTCTTCACTCAAATCATGTGCACAGTAGTGCTGAAATTTGTGCAGAAAGGGGAAAAAAATAAAAAGGTCTGGTGATTTTTCCAGTGTGCATTTCTCCTTTTCCTGAGAGAAAGCTCGAAACATTATTTTTTTCCTGCAGAAAGTAGTTTTCATCAGATTTCCTTCCCATTAAAATAAATTTATGGTCTGTGTGTATTCAGATAAGCATCTAACTTCTAAACTGTAGAAACCTCCACATTCTTAATACTCAGCCACCATGGCTATCCTCATGCAGATAATATTTATATTGATGCATGTTTTCTCATTAGCTCTAGTTTGAACAGCAATGAAGGATGATGGCCATACAGAACATATTTATAAATGTAGTGGCGTTAACAAGCACATCATGTAATTGCCATGAGGTTTGTGTAGTCAAATTACACACACAGCAATAAATATTAAAGATAATGTCCAGTGGAGGAGATAAAGAAAAATAAAATGAAAAGTATTTTGCTTGAAAAAAGTTTAGTACAGATGATTCTACCTTAGTTATACAGTTCCACATCCTTGTGAACTAGAAATACTCAGTTATGCAGCTCACATCATCAGTTTACAACTCTCAGCTAATGGCTGCAGTTATCCACAAGGAACTCGACTGTTCACACATTGCTAACTTTTGCCTTTATTCCCAGCATACAGAAAAAAGAGGGACATTAAGGAAAACAAAATGCAGAACAAAAATTAAAAAAAGGTATCATAAACCTTTTGTTTTCAAAATAAGGAAGTGATTAATGCCAATTATTGTCCAGAGAAAGGAATACAAGGGACACAATCTCCTCTTTCCTGGTATAGGAAAACAGAAAGGACATGTAATACTTGTTGTTTGTGTGCATGGCTTTTTGTTTTGTTTTGTTTTGTTTTCACTTAGATATTCTAGCCATGGAGAACTGTTCTAACCTGCCTGGAAATAACAACACCTTCAAACAGAGGGGAGAAACTGAAGAACTGGAAAGCCGTAAAATGGACAGAAGCTGAAAAACAAACACACTAGACAAAGGCTCTTACTTTGTTTTGAAGTAGAACGCTGCACAAAGCATGCCCACTACGACTATGCCAAAGACGATACAGGAAATAGACAGCACCTGGCGCTGGTAAATTTCTTCGCTCTCTGTAAACAGCAAAATTGAGAATTATGAAGGCATCAGAAAACAGTACTTGTAAAAAGTGGATTTCTGTACAACATGGTTTCACCAGTGATGGACAAATATGTGAGATTTTGGAGTTCTGAGTTGTCCAGTTCCTCAACAGAATGAACGTTTCTCTGAACCTCTCATCTCGTAGAGGTGTGGTCTCCTAGGAAAGTTTTACAAAATGGTCGCCAAACACATTCAAAGATACATAAACATAAAAATCGGGGAAGTTTAACATTTTCTTTGCCCTACATGCCCCTTTCCCACTTTTTAGAAGATCATGCTTCCACTGTCAGTGGAATAAAGAGCCCTACAACCATGGAGCTTAACTGGCTTAAGGCAAGATCCATCAGAGCTCTCCCAAAGTCCCACAAGACTCGGGAGTTCATTTTTAGCTACCAGAAAAATGTCAGTTTTTTTTTTTGTTTTTGTTTTTGTTTTTGTTTTTGTTTTTCTTTTCTGATAGCATGGTTATTCTTATATAGTGAAAAAATTAATTCAACCAACTTTGGATTCCAAAGACTATTATGTCACAATGCATCCTGGAAATCTTAATTTTCTGAAGTAATTTCGTTAATAAATCTCATCACCTACCAATTGATTTCAAAACAGGAACAGAATGAATTTAAAAAAAAAAAAAAAAAGAAGAAAAAAGCTAAGAAAACAAGAGAAAGATCTCATTCATGACTACAGACAGAAGCTGATGGGCAAATGGAGTTTCACACACTGAATTTATCAAGAGCTCCTAAATATTCTATTATATTTTTATTAATTCTACCACTTCTATAGTACAAACTGTTATAAGATTGTTGTTTTAGGGTCACTTTTCCAAAACATATAGCACATAAAATAATCTTTTCATTCATGAGTTTGAGGTAGAAAACCAACATGGAGGATTATCAAAGCACAGTACAAGCTCAGTACACTGGCAAAGCTACGTTTCCTTTCTAAGTCAGAGATCTTCAGTGCAGAACCTCTGTAAACATAGATACCAGACTCATGTGTTAAGTGGGTTTACAGCAACTCCACATTCTAAGTCTGCAAGGCTCAGGGTTCTAAGAAGAAAGAATGTATGACAACAAGATTAAACTGGGCAAATATTGGAAAAATCATAATCTAACTGGAACTTCAGTAAAATACTGTATTTATTACAATGACTAAATACTACGTACAGTGTCCTCATCAGTGCTAATTATTTATTACCCAAGCAAAAAATACACAGACTACTCCATTGCCATTTCTAAACATTTGGATTTTTCAAGAACAATTTGTCTCTAGCGAAACTCCAATTTCCCTATCATTAGCTGTTTCAAAAAAAAAATTACAAGTAGCAAACATTTGTTTCTTAATTACTTCTTTACTTGCTCACTCAAAGAATAGTATAGTGATTAAGAACTCATTTCTAAGATGCAAAACATCCTCAGCTCCTGTTGACTTTTCTTCCTCATTTAGTTTTGAAATTCTAGATGTTGTACAGTTATGGTACTGTTTTAAACATAACAAGAAGCAAATATAGTAACCTAGGAAGTCTGAAACATAGCCAGAAATGTAATCCATTAGAAAACATTGGTAATATAGCAATAAAATAGATTTCATCAGAGCTTTAGTCCCATTCCTTACAGCATGAATATAATTTGGATCTAGACAGTAAATTCCTATAGCAACCAACTACGGATTTGGGGCTTCTTGTTCTTTGTTTTTCACTACAGTGCATAAATACAGAGCTATCCACCTTCCATTTCCACTACAATGCTCATAGGACTGATCTTATGCATTTCAAATCACTTTGTCAGGGTGAACACACTGCAAATAGTTAAGGGATTATTCAGCTTCACAACTGTCAATCTATTCTCACTCAATACCAATTTCAGCACGTTCTGCCTAAGATCACAAATAAAACATACATACTTACAAACAGTAATTTCACTCAGACATTGCATATAATTAAAAAGAAACAGATGTAAGCCTTGTGAAAAAAAGACCTACTTTTGCTTTTCTGTCAACTTAGGTGTCCATTAAAAACTTTATTGCTTTTGTTGTTTTGTTGAAACTATGAATTTCATATGTCCATGGTCTTTCATCAGTTCTGAATAGCTATCACTGTCTTGTTAAAGATGCTTTAGAATACATTTTACCAAGATAAAAGCACATCAGAGACTGGACAATATTATCCTGCCCAAACCACTATGTGAAGATTTAAGTCTTTTGTGTAGACTGTTTAATCCCTGTCATGTCACTAGCTTTCAAGACATTCGGATCAATGCTTTCTTTACTTTCTGTTTATTCCGTATGGCGCGTATTTAAAGAACCAGTTATTGATTAGCTTAACTCCATTAGACACCTTTGTTCATTTTTTTAATATCCTTTAAATCTGTGTTTATGTATTGGACTCCATTTTCCATCTCAAACATCTTAAAATATAATCAGTTTAGCATTTTTCTACTCTCAAGTCTTCCACATCCTTTTAGTTTTTCCTTTAAAAACAAATCAAAGCCCTTCCTTTTGACAGAAATTTAATCTGAATCTCCCTGAAAACTTTGAAGGTCTCCTCATTGTTGACATGCTTTAAGTCCACCATTGCCCTGAACTTGTACAGTTCAACTGAGCTCTCAGAAGCTGAGGTGTGCAAATGAGAGCCCTTGAACCTAACGCATGATAAGCCAGAGAGCTTCAGCAGAGTGCTACTGAGTGTTCTTGCTCTCACAGAACAGAACACCAATGAAAATAATGTGCAAAAAAGAGAACCAAAGATTACTTCTCCTTAGCTGTAGATGCATCAGCCTACACAGACGCACGTATTCACACACTGTAACAAACTACCCAAGGTAATCTAGATTGTGACTCAAATTATTAGATGTCTCTCTCTACTGATAATTATTCATACATTCCTGGTGAAATAGACTATCTTGATCACATTTTATTGAAATAAACATTCTAGGGAGAGATTCCTCATTTAACCAACAGGCAAGAAAACGATGCAGCTAAAAACCCAAACTATAAGCTGATGTTGGTATTCTTGGATAATCCAGTTAAGAATGCAGAACAGTATTTCCATTCAGTATTGAAATTATACACATACCAACAAACATAAACCAGCTGAACAATAAAATAGTGAATTGATTCGACTATTTTGTTTAGTGAAAATTATGGAAAGAATGATCCATTAAGACAAGACAAACTCATGGGGAGCATTAAGTCCCTCAGGACAGGTTCCTGTAGGCAAATCCTCATTCACCATGTACACCATTTACATATCCAGCCCACTTTTATTTACATCATTGATTCTTTCTCGTCTTCATTGCCACAACAAACTTAACTCACCTTTCACCTTACCTCTTTCATCATTCTAAGCTTGAATTCAACTTCTCACACCTTTACTACTAAGCTTATTTCACATATTTGCTACTGTTATGAAATATAAAATTGACTATTGGTGACCCATGAAAGCAATGCTTCTTCTAGTGATCACACTGCAGTCAAATTTAACCTGTCATTGAAAAAAGTACATCTCATATTCCAGGTATTGTGCTCCCTTTTGATTCTCTTGCTCTTTAAAATTTACTCTTAAAGGCTGTCCTCTCTCTGCTTTATGCATATGGAAAGACCTGCTGAAGCATGCACATAAAACTTCAGAGGATAAAATGTGTAGGACAGACATTTTTCTCATGATTGCTACTTCTGAAGAATATAGTGCTTTGGTTGTGTAAGTAAGTTGAAACATGTCTCTCCTTTGTAACTTTGCTATAAAAGAATAGGGGTATGGGTTCCTTGAGAAAGAACTACATGTATTTCTATCCATACGACTGAGGGAAAAAAAAAAAAAAAAATCAGCTAACAAAAACAGATTAATGTAGACTTTGTTAGCCTAACGTACAACACCATTACCAGCCATAATCACTTGATCCTCTAGTTTTATTGTATATTTTCTCAGTTCATTGAAATAACTTTGAAAGTTATTCCAACTATAAAGAACTGCACTGGCCTAGTGAAAATTATAACAAAACACAAATAGTGACTTTCATATACCTCAGTAGCATCATTTGATATTTAGAAAATTACTGGTGTCCTGTATCCTCAGAGGACCATATAGAAGTCTTCTGTACAACAAAAGAGGAGGACTGCATGGAAACTCAGTGCACATTGAGATTTCCAATGAAGCATGGATTATCACAAATGAAAAGGCAAATGATTAGTTAAGAGCATATTTCCCAATATACTTAGATTTATGTGTGACAAATACTGAACTATATAAGGCGTTCTAAATATAATTTATGAAGAGAATAAAAAAAGACTGCAAGTTTCACAAAACAATCTGTGATTGCCTCAGCATCAGACTTTCAGCTCTCCCAAGAGTTTTCCCTGTTCTTTCACTTGCAAAAACCTGCCACACAGACGCACTGCCATATGCTGTGGCTTGTTCTAAGGCAGAGTGATTTAGCAGTTAAAATACGACAAGCCGCAGTTCACAAATTTCTTTGACCTTGGGTAATTCAAGAGCCTTACATCTTCCATAACCATGAGGATAATGCTTCCTTCTCCTATTTCAGAGTTTAATACGATAAACTTTGATAACATCTCAAACTCAAAAGGAAGAAGCCAATGAAAATAAATAAAAAATAGAAAAACCTGTCCCAGCTAAGTCTGCTCCAATTTCATTAAGAGCCTTTGTGCTCTCACATACAATGCCATACTTTATTCTAGTTCTCAGATATCTTTCTTAGTCATTGAGTTTTCTTCCTTCGACTTGTGTCTGGGTAGAATTCTCTTCTGGAAGGGCTTCAGAATACTTCAGTTCTCAAGTAAGGAACGGAAATTTGTACCCCATATCACTTACAGAAAGGGCAGTGTCAAGGTTAATTGCACAGATTCACATTTCAGGCTAGAATTGGATCAAGATAACTTCTGCTGGCTAACGTTCACAAAGCATTTCATAGCTGTAATAGTTAACCTCTCTTGGGAAGAACAGTTCCACGATTCCAGCGGTAACAAAGATTAAGAAAATACATTTTCTTGTGCCCATGGAATGTCTACAGCAAAAGTATCTTACCAAGAGCAAAGTGAAATAGATGTAGTTCATTATCTATTACAATTGCATGACACTATACAATGTTTGACTATTGACATTTAATCCTAGTGGGATCATTTTCTGTGTATGCAGAGGACAGAGAAGGAAAGGACGATTGCTCAAGCTCTTTGAACGACCTATTTTTGAGTACTTGATTCTACACTATTAATACTGCATTAGCAGTGGTTTTGCATGGCATATTACAAACTGAAGTAACGAAATAAGCAGAATGTTAAAAACTCATCATGAAAAAGGGATGCAAAGGCAGACGATTCTAACCCTGAGCTCTCAGGGTCAGTTATTTTAGGTTGCTTAGTGAAAGGCCAAGTCTCATAAAATTAATAAACCAAAATCTCATGAAAAAATAGGTCCATCAAACCCACTCTTAAAAAACAAAATAAAACATAAGCTAGAAAATGAAATCACTCTCCACCTTTTGTCTCATTCTATTTTCAAAAACACAACAAGAAAAAATTGAGATGGGCTAATGTTAAATAAGAATGTGTAAAATATTTTACAATAGGATTGAACATGCTAGCATTCTTAGTAATTACTACTTGTTATGATGTATTTGATAAGCCCTTTTAAACAGCAAGATTTCAATTTCTGAAGGTAAATTAATTTTAACTTTAGCTTCCTAAGAAAACAGTAATTTCCTTTTATCTGCAGGCAACTATAGTTTTTATCAGCTATAAAGAGTGTTCAAATCTAGCAAACGTTCAAAGCCTCAGTTAAGTACTTTCAATATAATAAACGTATTAAAATAGCTTGAAGTAGTTCCATGGGCATTTAGGAGTTGAGAAGTAGCTTTTGCATTTTTTTCAGAAAATGTTTGGTTAGGAGTTTTTCCTATATTGACAACTTACAACCAGGACAACACAAGTCTGTTCTGATCTATTTTCATCCCACTTCTAAGAATGTTAAGATTATTCATTTATTAACAAAATTCACTAAATAAGTCTTATCAGCCTCTGTGTGCATGCTCATTGCTAGCACTGATCTAACTGCTATCGAGCTAAGAGTTAAAAACATTTGTGTTTTAGTAACTTCAGCATTTTAGCTGGTAGCTAAGGCTTGAAGACATACAATCAAGTCTTATGTCACTTTTGCTTACTGAGAACCACAGCTTTAAGTATCTCCAGTTTCTACTGATGCAAATTTAATCATTTAAATGAGGTCAATCACCATCAGACCAGTCTCAGTGATGGCAAACTAACCACAGAATGACAGTATGCAAAAAAATGATTTAGTTTCATGGCCAAACACCAACCAAGCAGATACTGTGCACAGTTCAAGCTTCGAGTTTATAACACTGTTGATCAGTCTCACATCTCAAAATATCACATTCTGATATCTCATACTGTCATATAATTTTGAAATCATTTGAAATTTGGGTAAGAAAATCCACATATGCACAATAAATTACAAAATCTGAACGATAGTCAATGGTCTTCCATTGAACAAAGGAACTTGCAACATTTGCTGCGCTGCACATAAAAACGCTTCTAACTTCTCACAAATATGTAAAAAGCTTTCAAGTGTAAATCACAGCAGCTATGATTTACTGTATAATTTTCTTTCCAGAAAGGTTTAGATATGTTTGGCTTTTATTTTTCAATTCTTATGGTTTTTGTTTTCAATATATATTCTTACATGCTGTTAGTTATTTGCCAAGTCCTAGAGATCTTTCAGGATCACACAGATTTCTCTTAGATCATTATTCCTTCACTTTCTCTGACTGTCTGTGTAAATGCTACAATTCTGTATGATCATCTTTAACTGGGAGGTAAGAGTAGTAATAGTATGCTATCCCGGTTCCACGGTGACTCACTGTCTTGTGTCTCAATTTTTGGCTGCTTCTGGCATATTTTTCTTCTCTGATTTTATCAGCTTTAATTTTTTCTTTTTTTTTTTTTTTTTTTTTATATATCTTTTAATAAAAAACCATTTTGCTCTTTCAAAATGTTGTTTCTATCAACTTTTTTTTTTTTCCTCGAAATCAGCATGAAAAATCTTTCAGCAAAATTTCCACTCAGCATTCACTCTTCTTGTAATGGGACCTTCTGTTTCTGCAAAGTCCGTTTTCTCAAGGGCTCAGCTGTGCCTTGCAGCTCTCCTGAGGTCTTGGTTCAGCCATACTTCATGTTAATAAACGGAGGGATTAAAAGGAAGGACATTTAGACACAAGACTCTTGCATGAGTTAATACACATACATGTATACTGAGATTAACCCAAGTTGGGACTATCCCAAGTGCAATAGGTATCAAATCAGATGCTTAACTGTTGCACTCTAAGTCACTGTATGCATAACTCCATAGTTTGGAGACAACTGTTACATAAAAATATTATAATAATCTTACAATGCAACAATATTGTTTAATTCTGGCTTGCTAATTCCTTAGGTGATGAGGGTTTTCTTATTTGAGACCATAGGCATACCTAACATCTAATGTAATAACGTCTTCATTTCCCAGCATGTATTTTATTGTATCTCAGATCTTGCATTGCTGTTACCAGAGAAGACCAATCACTGGAATTTCTCCCACGGGTGAGGCATATATATTCTGTATGTCGCTCACTTACCAATATTGAACATTTCATTCAAATCTCAAGCTAACGTCAGAGCTGCCAAAATATATTTAACAGCTACTGTTGATGGTTACATTAACAGAAACTCACGGTAAGTCAAGCAATATTATAATTAAATACTGTCTCTGTTTTGACTACTGCTATTTAAACCAGGGTGATTTTTATTTTTTTTTTAATCTACAGAAAACCAGTGACAGGAGAACTAGAGAAAATTGTTAGTAACCTGAAACCTGAAATATTTGAGTAGAAATGTGATCTTCTACTCGGGAAGGCTTTGGAGGGTGAGAGCACTGAGCACAAGGACTTGGCTGCAGAAAGATACGACACAGGGTACTGCATCGCTGCCAAAGTACAGCATTTCACAAACAGGACTTGGCAGGCACAGGTCTACGTATTTACTCTCTTTTTGTTTCAAGTCCCAACTTTTTAACCTGGCTCCTCCTTCCAAGTCAAGTGACCAGAGATGGATGAAACAACCAGGAGAGAGACTGCCAGATGGAGCTGAACAAGTATCCCTCACAGCACTGTTACCACTGGTGCTTCTCTTGAAACCATCCCAGCGGAAGCCCCCCAGTGCGTGAAGAATTAAGGGACTGTTTACTTGTGCAGCCAGTATTTGTTCTACTGATTTTCCCTAGCTACACCATGAGTCAGGGTAAACAAGGAGAAGACCTGGTTGTGTGCACTGCCCAGGTACACTGGCATCCCCCTGGCCTTGTTACAAAACATTCCTGTCAGGTTCACATCACAGCACATGCGTGTTTGATCACTGTAATGACTACAACACTTAAGGCAGGATAAATCCCTACAAGTAATCAGAGAGCCACCCAGTCTATGTTGGCAGAGGGAGAAAAGTCAATATGGCGCCTGTAAGCAGCTATACTCTTCCTTTAATCCTCCAGAGGCATTTTGCCAATGAGAGGGATAATAGATCCAGTGTTCATACAGAGCAATGGCAGATACTTAATGTCTATAAATGCGAGTAGCAGTGTTAAGACACGGTTAAGCCTTCAGCCCACAAAACGTCTAGCAGACTCACTCTGTGTGCTCACCCCCGGTAAGGGATCTATTTTGTGAACTTGGCAGTAGCTATAGGTAAGCAGCAGGCTGCCAAAACCAAACTGCTTGAGTGTCAGCTAGTCTGGGTACACGACTGCTGGGACTGCTGCAGTGCAAGTCTTTTCAGATGCCTTTGCTTCAGGATTGTCGAAGGGGATTAAAATCTTTAGCAACTGCCATATTCCAAGACATCTATTAGACATCCTAATTGTGCTCACAGATCAAAGAAAATTCTTAAAATAGTTAAAAATACAGTTTTCTTTATTCTTCTAACTCCTTTTACTGGCCTCCCGAAATGATAAGTGCAAAAAACCAATGTATAGTCCCACCTCCATATATGAATGTATTCAGACACATTTTAAACACCTGTCATAGCCCCAAAGGATGCAACCATATGCTTCAAGGCAAGGATGCACATAACCAGATTTTTTGCTAATAGATTTTTGCATTTCAAAATCCATGACATATGCTGATCTTTCTTCAAGAATGAAGTACATGAATTGTCAGAAAAAAAATCCACAAACCTGCCACTTCAAACAGATGCATGGTGATCCAAAACCCTACAGTGCAATGCTAGTTCTTTCAGTTTACAGAATAAGGCATTAGACTCAGCAATAGCAGAAGTATTTTCAGAATGATGTGCTATCAGTTTATAGTTAGAAATGACTTAAATTAAAAAAAAAAAAATTATCTCAGATCTAGAGGAAGTTATTAAGAAAATGGAGACAGCAGTTCATGGCAGAAAGACAAGACAAAATGGGCTGCGTTTGTGATGAGAGTTGCCAGCTGGATATGAAGAATAAGAACCTCTTTGACAGCTCTCACCTGCTTTCCTTCTCTGAGAACTAGAGAGGAGATTCCTTCAGAAGGCCTATCTTCATCATCATCTTAGTGGCATACCTCTAACTTCTGCTCTAAAGCAGAATCAGAAAACACCATTCATCAACTTGACAACATATTGCTATCATCAATTTAGAATTCTGACAATACTGCCAGAGAACACAGAATTGACATGTGGAAATACTAATTACGAACTAAGAGGAATGAGTTAAATAAATTGTCATGAAAAAGGTTAGGACTTGAAATATTCTCAGTTCATGTGATTAAAGGAGAGATCAAATCTCAGTTCATCTGTCTTTTTCTCTAACAGTATCTCCCAGTAATGAAAAAAACTGTTCAATGTGGAAAGACTGTGAAGAGCAAGAAAAATGGTCTCATTTCTATGCTTCTCATTTTGTGTCTTTTCAGCTTCGTCATCAGCAGCAGGTTCACAAATGCCAATTACTTCACATGTTTTCAGATTATGTTTCAATTAATATGGAGATGTTCCACAGGAAAACATAAGATTAGCAGGTAACAAAGTTAAGGTACTGTTTGCCCAAATTATCTGACACAGCTAGCATTTGATAAATTGCTACAGCCTGCAAATCCGTTGATTAGAACACGGCTGCCAGGGAAGCATGATGCTCAACAGATACTGCCAAGCTTCCAGGTATGTCCATTAATTAACTTCAAACATTTACTGAATTATTAGCTCTTGACCAAGGCTAGAAACACATCAGATGTAGAATTACAGGTGCTACACTTCTTTTCTTTGCAGTGTTTCAACTATCAGAAATTGCTGTATGCTTGGCCTCTTCCACAGCTAGCTCTCAGGCCTGACTCACTGGGCATTCTGAGGGTACCTGTCTGTCAGTAGTGCTTCAGTAACTGGTGGGAACAGTGACTGCTACATCATTAACATCCACAGTGAAGTTGCTGATAAAGCCTGAATTCAGCATTTTGGATGCAAAGTGAGGAAATAAAGCCCAGGTTGTATCTTGTTTCTCTATCTACATTTGACTCATTTGAACAAGACTAACACTATATTGAAAATACAGGTGTACTGCAGGCTAGCGCAGACATGTCTAATATCTATGAACAGAAAAAGGTTTTAAGAGAAGATGATTTTTAGAGGAATCAAGTTTAAATGAAATTAGATCATTCAGACTAGTGGACCTTAGAGCTATGACCAGAACATACTTGTTCTATGACTGGAACAAACTTGTAAGAGTTGCTGGCAGAAACAAGAAAGTTTTAAGATGAAATTTGATGAATAACAAGTTAATAGTTGGGAATAACATTCAACAACACTCAACTTCCTCACAGGCCAAGTTTCCTCAAACCCCAGTATCTTCTCACTTGCAGCTTTAATTATACCCTTCTGAATATTTTCATCTTGTTGAGTCTTCTTTTCAAGTTGGAAATCTTGAAGTGATACCTCAGATGAGTTAATGCAGGAAATCCATCAACAGCATAGAGTACAGTGAAACTAGCTAGACACAGTGGGACTGATTCTGGTCTACACTATAATATACAAAAGAAATTTCACTAAGAACAGCCACAATGGTGTAAAACCAGAGAGAGATCAGACTGTGTACAACCTGACGTTACTTCACATTGGCTGGAACAAGATTTGTCATTCAGATGAGAGTTTTCTGCTTATGTTTTGTCCTAATTAGTTCTTATTGAACAAATAATCCATTTCCAGATATTCTTAATTGGCATATGGAACATCAAATGTTCCAAAATGTGGAATCAGATTTCAGAAAAGGCAGAGAAGGAAGTAAACCACCAGCTATGTGTCCCAATTTAGCAAACCCTTCATTGATCACACTTCTATTAGGTAATGCCAAATTTCAGCTCATTAAAAAAACAAACAAACAAACAAAAAAAACAGATAATTTACAAGAGGATGGCTTTTGAATTCTCTGCAATCACATTTTGAAACAGTGGCCAGGATGCTCATTGAACATACTGCATACTTGCTCTCACTTGAACATCCTGCTCCATGTTTTATTATTAGCCATCTCACAGACAAAATCAGGTACTGAGTAATTTCTGCACTGAAAGGTTACAAAGGTTACAATCTTTACCACTTTTTTTTTTTTTTTTTATACTGTGTCAGGCAGAGTACTACAATACTGTAATGACTCCTTAAACTAAGTAATTAATTTGCTATCAATGACGAGACATTGAATATCACACACATGCACATGACCTGGAGATATGCTGGCTTGGCTTTAAGAAAGGTTGGAGATACAGAATTCAAGCAAAACACCATTTTTTTTTAAATGTTATGATTAATAGTTTCATATATTACACATATACTGCCTCATTGTTTGTCTCCAGTAACATTCAGCATGTGCCAGCGAATGTCAATGAGTGCCACTTTTTCCACGTGAAGGAATTTTCACAGCACACCTTTCCTTCATATGCACTTCCATGTCAGATGCCATTCTGTCAAATCACCCTTCTGCTGCCATCTGTCACACAACAACAAAGTATAATGGAATATTGGTGGGAAGGTTCAACTTCCATACCGCCAACAGCTGCCAACATAATAACATAGGAAACACTACTTGTGGAGCAGCCCTCGTACATACGTATATACAGGTTACCTTATACACACACACACACACACACACACACACACACAGCCCTCTTTCTCTGTCAGTCCCTCTCAACTCTTGCGTCTCTGCACGTGATCTCCTCTGGCAATATGAGACCACAGCTAATTATGTCACCACTTCAGGTGACTCAAGTGCCAGCGATGGAAGTTCAATAAAGAAATGAAGTAGCAAATTCTCTGAGCAAAGTCAAATACCCAATAAACCTCCACAAGTAACAATTTTGAACTAGACATAAGTTTTCACTTTTCCTAGTTGAAGAAGACAGAGAAGAAACGTGGGACTGAGTTTTAATCATACTGTTTGTCACAATGTGGGACTTCCTATTTTTGCTGTTCCAAAAGTGAAAATCACGTTTTGTGAAATAAATCATGTATGCAAATCACATCTGTATCTGTGCAACAGAGAAAATGCTTCCTTAGCAAACAAACTTTCCTAGCTGCAACCCAACTCAGTGTTCCACACACTTGTTGCATAGAACTATTGTTCAACAGATTTTGCATAACTCTTAGCCTCTGAATATGTGAACGCACACTGCATTTATGGTGAAAACCTGCAGTACTGCCTACACGTTATCATTTGGCAAACCAAAGAGTAGTAAATGAGATTTTTCGTAGCCTCGTAATTTAATATGGTATTATTATGCCATTATATTGATTGCAGTTTATAGTATGAGGATATCTCCAACAGCAGTGAAATCAACAGTAAATTTATGTGACATTTTCTTACAGCAATATAAGCAAGACTAAACAAAAATTGTTTAATATCTTGAAATAAAAGCAGGCATTTCTCAACTCAACAACTTATACTGAGGAATAATAAGAAAAAAAATATTTTAATGATTGCCTAAACTTTTACTTCTTCCCATCTGCCTTGCTTCCTGTCTCTGCTTTGGGAAGCCTCTTGGGTTTAGCAGAAAAAAAAATAAAGGATGATGCCAGATGTCTCTCTTTACAAGAAAGAAATAAATAAGTTTTTAAAAAGCCCAGCTCTTTTTTTTTTTTTTTTCTTTTTTTTTCTTCCCTAAAGAAACTCCAAACCAAACTTTCTATCATATGCATTTTAAAGACATACATTGGTTCAACATGGTGGCTTTATGTACCTTGTCCTGTTTGGTTAACGTTACACTTGCTTATCTCCTAAATTATAAATATCCCCAAAGGCAAACTGTCAATAAAGGTAAGTTTTGAAGGTACCCCAGAGAATATAATCTGACTTTCTTTAATGTCTTCTGAAAGCCCTCATCCTAAAACATCCTATCTACCTAGTTTACAAATCAAAAGACACCTTGCTATAATATTTCCCCAAGGAGCAATGCAACCTTTCAGGAATAATGTAACTTGTTATACTGAAGCACTTTACGTGCCTATTTCCACCTTTCTGTATGAAATATATTCCTACTATTAGAATTCCCAAACTTTTATCCAGACTCCTCTCACCTCACTTGCTTCTTATTTGTAAACAAATACAGCGTACTAATATAACAGTTCAACTAATTAGAATGAACTACACACGTATATATTTCTATTTCTGGCTGGGCAATAAGAACTCTACCTGCTAGATTACAGAGATACTGCTCTTAAGGGAAATATTAAGAATACCTTATATTTGAATTAAATCCTGCTTAATTCAAATGTCTGATTTCCATGTAATAATCAACTGGCCGTTACAAAAGATGTTTAATAAAAAAGCTGCAATGTTTAATAAAAAGTTCTAATAATATAATAAGTCATTTCTGAAGCTTCTGGGAATCATTTCCTAATTAGCTTTCTGTTTAAGCATTCATGCAAAAATCTTTAAATGGTTTGCAGCAAAGTTGGATCATTTTTATATAAAATGAATTTTAGGACACACACAAATTGCAAGATGTACAATTCTAAAATGGCCCACGTTTATCCCTTTTTCTTTTTAATTTCATGTCACTGATAACTTTTGTTTACTAGATATTTTATCACAGAATCAAAATTTTGCCCTTAAAGTGACTGGTTTATGTCATGCTTCCAGTTAGAAACTCCAGTGGCTGAAGTACTCTGTAATCTCATAAATCTCTTTAAAGAAAAGAAACAATGCCAGCTGCTCATTCCACAGAGTCACAAAGCTCTCTTTTCATACCACAAAATTAAAGGCTACAGATAAAACAGGCAATAAAATCAAACTCCTCCTTAATAATTAAAAAAACAAAAAAACCTCACCATAAACTAAAGGGCTTTTTTGTATTCAAAAATATACAGATATGAAATGAGGAAAAAGCCTCTTATGTTAATCGAACAGCCCATCTGCAATACCTCCGCTATTTGCAGCCCATACAACATGGAGTGAACCAGTAGAGAAAAAGCCTTTGAACAAATCCAATCCTAACAAATTTTACCTTCCCAACTAAAACTGTACCCTTTTTCTGTTGGAACACATGGACATGATTTAGCGGTAGGGAGTTGGGGTAGTAGGGGTTTAGTTTTGGTTGGAGTTGATCTTGAAGGTCTTTTCCTACCTGAGCAATTCTACGATTCTATTTCAAGTCTATGGGAAATGATTAAACAAATAATACTAAAGAAAATATAATTACTAAGCACTGCTCACTGGACTACTGAATACTCTTTCACATTCTCACCCACCAGAAAGTACTCTCCAGAGTAATGTGCAGCATGCAAAGCAAAGATTCCAGAAATCTGTGGCCATGTGATACAAGCAACACTATGAAGAAAAATATTTTCATCTTAAATTGAAGCAAGTACTACCAGATAATAAAACACAAGGCTATTTAAGTCAACTGCCAAGGGAGCAGAATTTTAGACAAATGCCATGCTGGGAACACTAGGTTTTGTTGTTATTTCTTTTGACGTTAGCACATTGATTACAACTATTTCCACTAATGAGCAGTAATTATCACTAATGAGCATGCAAAGCTATTTAAGAGCTGCAGTTTATCAGTTTACTTGGTTTACCATGCAGTGCAATGCATGGCAGATTACTTGCACTGTATTGCTTTTCTTCCTATTAACAGAAAAATAAAAATGAGTTCTTAATTCCAATATATGAGTTGAAGAGACTAAAAATTTTTTCATGTATTTCACAGAAAAGCGACTCTTACAAATATTTAGAGATACTTTAAAAATATTTAGAGATACTTGTGAACTCTTACCCTAATTGTTTTAATTCATCACAATGGAGTGTAGTAATTGTTATGATGTGCATCCCATCCGTATTATTTTTTAGCATTCTTTCAAATCTGGATATGGGGTTTTTTATGACTTTTTCAATATTTAAAAAAGAACAGATTCATTAACTAAAATTATCTCCACACTTCTCACTTAATAAAGAAGTAAATGAGCTTAGTTCCACTGATTCATGGTTCATCCCAGTAAACACTCACTGCTTGGGAGCCTGCACAAGAACTTGCTGAAATTACAAACATTTGAAGAAAATTTTCACTTGTTTTCATTTAATTCCTAGGAGTAAACAGATGGTAAACATCCAGTTCACAGAAACCTAAGATCAGAAATCCTATGGAATCCCTGTTAGGCAACTCAGAGGTGATTTACTGGACCATAGAAAAAACACACTTGAAGACTGCAGAACACAGTCATTCTGTTTGGGGAGACAGAAGAGGAAGGAGTGCCCACATAAAACCTAGTGGTTATTAAAGAAAAGAGTTAGAATTCTTCCTGCTACATATCTACTCCCTCCCCATCTACTGTCTTCCTTGGTAGAGAAAAAAATACTCAAAGTTTGTCTCAACATCTCCTCCAGTAATAGTATCTGGCAAGTGCTGCCTTATGTCTCATGCAGGCAAACACTTTCAAGGCATGTGAGGCATTCCTCCATTAAAATATCCCAGAAATAAGCTCCCTTCATGATGACGTCCATCATCATGTTGCTACCCCATTCTGGATAGCTAGGAGGAATTTAACTATGAAGAGAAATATCAGTTCACAGTTCAGCGATGGTGGCTTTATACTAAAGATTTCAGTTGAGTAGACTCTTTAGTTTAGTTGAGTAACAGTTGTTGGACATGATTCTGGACTACTCCTTCATATCCTTTCAAGCCTCTATGCCCTCTAACTATGCAGATTACCAGTAAGGATCAATGCATGTTTAGAAAAAGAGGAGAAAGAGAGAAGTTTTTGAGAAAGCAGTCTCACAACTGTGCAGAACTTGAAATACAACCCTAGTAACTGAATCCAGAAGTGATGCTGCCTTATTTATGCACATAAACTGATTGTTGGTGTACTGGATAGAATTTATAGGGTTTTACTGATAAAACAAAAATGCCCAAATTAAACTTCTATAACACTGTTTGGGAAATGAGACATCTGTCTGATTTGCCTGTCCTAACAGCATTAGCAGATAGGATCTAGGTACAAAAAAACAGAATAAGTCATGTTGGGTTGCTGTATTTAGCCTCAGACTCAGCATCCTTTCCTTCACTTTCAAGTGAAGGCTAATCACAAAGATGTTCACCAAACCAGGGAATTTCTACTGGCAGCTAAATCTTCAATGCTTACCATACTCCTCACGCAATGCACATAAGACGTACAGAAATAACGGCTCATTAGAGTTGTTTCATCCTTTCAAATGATGTGATCTGACTAATACAATAAATAGTAAAACAAATGTTAACTCAGATTTCCATTTTGAACGAATGCCTTAAATCTCAACTGAAAGCCAGAAGCTGAGCTAGATGTGAGCTGCAAGCACACCTTTATGCCACAGCTCTAACAGCAGAAAATGTGATACATCAATCAGATGTGTGCTTTCCCCTAAGCCAAGAGATCAGTAGTAGCAATTTATAGAGTCACACATCGAAGACCATGCCAAAAACAGATGCCTAATTACACCAAATTCACAACCTGTTAATATCTTAGATGGAAGCAGATTATTAGTTGTGACACGCGTTCTTCCCAATCCCTTGATCTAAGGAGCATTAATCCTGTGAGCGACAGTAAGTGGTGACAATGAAATACACATCAAAGAATTAGAGCAGAATGCTACACCCGGACTTTGCCTGCCTTTTAAGGATTTCGATGCTCTTCACATGCAGTAATAGGCTTTAAACAGTTTAGAGAGGTAGGGCAGTATTACTACAGCATTCCATTTATAAAGTGAATCAACAATTCTGTAGAGAAACCATATGTAAGAATTACACACAGTTGGTGTCTTAGAGCTGAAATCAGGAATTCTGTTTCCTGGCTGATTGGTTGAACAGATTCTTGTGTAAAAATAACAAACCTGAAAGGAAAACACTACACCCATTCAGGACTGGATCAGTCCTTAAATTTTATTTTAGTTAGAGGCTGAGAAAAATATAAATCTGTGTGTTTGCTGGGTCAAAAACACATGGTCTGAATAGCACCTGCCTGTTTGCAAAATAAACATTCTGGGGCACTAACTAGACTTAGTAGACTTAATTGTGCTTAGTGTCTTAGACTCCCATTTAGGCTCCTACACACAGCAACATGCAAATAAACAACTGTGTAAATATAAAACATTGGAGGAAAAGCAGTAATAAAGTAGTCTTTCCACTTCAATTTCAAAAGTTATTCGCTGGGATGTGCTTGGCATAGATATGTCTTAGGTTCAAAGAAAACTGAATAGAAGATAAAAGGTCCTGATAACCTTCAAAGCTCTACTGTATCACTGAAAAATGAAAGTTTCCCACAGAGGTCTCCAGTGGATTAGCAGCTTTGCTGTGTGCTACCCCTCTCCATGGCTTTTCATTATATTTCATAGTCACTTAAGCCTTTTCCTAATAAAAAGACAATGCCCAGGGTGAGATTATGAAATACACCAAAGTTAAGTTGATAACGGTTTAATTAAATGTTGCTCACTAACAACTGGCATGACTCAGACAATAAAAGGGAAAAATGAATGCTGTAATTGCTTCTTTTGCTGCCTTTTCATAGTCTTCTCAGATGCTCTTCCCATGACATTGCCTTTCAGAACGTGCTGCAGAAGATCTGGTTGCATGTTGCAGTTGCTCAGCTCTTACACACTGAGCATGAAGGAGTCATTTAACTCCAGGAGGCTGCAGTAATCCCACAGTTGGTATGGAGCAGGCTCTGCATGATTAGATTTTGTCTGCTTCTTTTTAATTAAAATAAGAGGGACAGGTCTTCAAAGGGAGTAAATGAGTAAAGCTCTGTTGAAAGGAGTATTTACCAACTGAGCTCCCAACGTCAATAGCAAAATCTTCCCGCTAAAGGCAAGCTGTATGTTTTGCAGAGCTATTCTCTACAGAGAAGTTTCACGGCACTTCCTATAAGCAAATCTCATCCCCTTAATAAAGACTCTTAATAAAAACACATGCCTGTAATTTGTTTCTTTAGATGTCACCTCATTCCTTCCTGCCCCCTAAGTCACATGTGGTAAGCAGATAACTGACAACTGCTATTCCCTCTTCATTACAACAACTGTTACAGCACTTTGTTTTTCTTATGTGCTGTATCTGTTCCATATGAAAAACAACTCTAGTCCAATACTTAGAAATACGACTGTGATAAGTAGCTTGTGGTCAGTGCACAGTCCCCTGCAGATGTTGACACAGGCAGGTCAAAAGTGTACACCCCAACTGTTTTCTGTAGAAGACACGTAGAGCAGTAATTAGTTTTACATTTCCCCTTAAAAGAGGACTGAATTTACAGCTTTGTAGTATATTATGCAATAATCTTGTATGTTACAAACATACACATCCTTCTGATAGATATTCAGCATAATTATCAATTGGTAAAGCCAATGATATAATAATGTAAATAATTATTTATTTAAATAGTCTTAAACACTGGGGGGTATCCAGTTTTATCCTGGCAGACTGGAAATTTGCATGAAAGAACGCAAAAGGTCATGGAAATTAAAAAAAGAAAAAACTATGTTGAGTTTGCTTTCACTCACAGAAACACCTACAAAAATATGCACTTATAAAAAATACTATCATATGAAAAGCAAAACAAACCCTAACATAAAATCCAGCAACAGCATATTTTCTACACAATGTACAAAACCACAAGCTGCTGAGAACCACATGCTCTTAGATCACCTGCAGAATAGCCAGAAGAAGCATATATCTTAGGAAAAAGAGAAGCTTGCAAAACTAAGTAGTTCAATTTGCAACAAGTCACCTTCCAAAGTACAAAAACTTTCATGTGTCTCTCAATTATTCAGTTAAAGGCATTTTATTGATGTTTTTCTCCAATATAGACACTGATTTTCTGACTAAAAGACAGATTTACTCTGACACTAAATTTTATCTCAGCAAAACTCCTGGCTTCACTTTTGATATGAGAGCCTCCATTCTAGACAGCTTTTAGGGTAACAACAGTGAACAAATCCTCTTCACTGTTGCCTCTTTCAGCCCAGCTCCACCATCTCCTCACCAGCACCAGCACTGGTTTATCCTTGTTTCATTGCACCAGTTCTGGACTTTCCCTTTGTTCTTGACTTCACCTTCCCTGCCTACATCAATAACACTGGCCAAGAGGAAGGATTACAGCATTTTACAACCACTGATCCATCGTGCTGCATGCTGATCAAACAACCATGAAAAGCAATCCAGCAGACAAGGTTGTTTTTTAGATGCTAGTTGCACCCTCCCAACAAAGCAGCAGTTTAGCAGCAGGCACAGAGGACCACAGCAGCAAAGAAGAGTGTATTCAGACATAACATATGATGGTTGCTCCGAAATTAATACCTCCTATTTTTTGTTATGTTGGCCCAGAATGTCAGAGGTGGATTTTGGTGGTACGGAAGTAGAGTTTGGACCTCCCCACCAATATCCCATTACATGTTGTTGCCATGTGACACATAGCAGCAAAGGAGCAGTCTGACGGAATGGCACCTGACATGGAAGTGCATCACTCAGCTATCCCAGATTTGCATCTGCCATATTTCATTACATTTCAGCTACTATAGTTTGATCTCATGACCTATTTCACTTGTGCTAGCAATACCTCAAGCTTACAGCCAATGTCTTCTTATCTCAAGATAAAAACAAATATGTTCCCTCCCATGGGCACGAGCCTTATACATTTCATGTTCAGAAATGAAAAAAAAATCATTACTTCCATTACATGCATTATTCTTCTCTGTTCTTAACTTCACACATCATTTCCCATTTGTAAGACAACCTGAAGAAGCTGATAATCTACACAGCCTAAGGATACACTACCCTCATTGTTACCACCGCAGGTACCACATGCCCTGCTGTTTGCACTTTGTGTCTAATCTAAGTCTCTCCCATTTTTCTGACACTCCACGTCACAATGTTAAAACATCTCCATGCCACTCAGAAAAATGTAGATTAACTCTTCCTTCCGTAACAACTTCATGTCTAAAGACTTCAAAAATAAGTAGTAAAATAAGGAAGACGTAAAGCAACTAAGTCATTGTGTCAACCAATTGTTCTTAACTTGTTCATCTTTCATTTTTATTCACCTAATAATGACTTAATACCTTGACTGATTCCTTCTGCCTCAGGTACCTCCCCATCTCCTTCCAAACTAATCTTCAGAAGTAGACCACTCCCTCACAGTCCACTTAATCTTGCTGCAAACTATTACTCTCATAAACTGATATATGCTATGTTACCTCTATTAGCATTTTGGTCATGTGAATGCTTTATTATACCAAGATGTCCAGGCAGCAATCCAGCCTATCCTTAAATGGATTGATAACCATCCGTAAGTGCAGTTCACTTCCCAGCAAGTTCAGATAATTAGCTCATGTCAGAAACTTTAAAGTAGCTAGAGCTGGATGAGCCAAGTCCCATACTTCTACACTCCATTCAGCTTGATTATATCATTACTGTACCTGCTGCAAAGAATAAGCAGATAGAATCATAGAATCACTGGGGTTTGAAAAGACTTCTAATATCATCTAGTCTAATCCCCAGCCCATTCCTGCCATGCCCACTGCCCTCAGTGCCACACCTCCACATTTCTTGAACAGCTTCACAGATGGTGACTCCACCACCTCCTTGGGCAGCCTGTGCCATTGCATAACCATCCTTTCTGAAAAGAGACTTTTCCATATGTTCCACTTGAGCCTCCCCTGGCACAATTTGAGGGCATTACCTCTCGTACTGTAACCTGGGAAAAGAGACCAAACCCAAACTCACTGCAATCTCCTGTCTGGAAGTTGTAGAGTGCAACGAAGTCTCCCCGAACATCCTCTTCCCCAACTAAACAACCTCAGTTCCCTCATCTACTCCTCATAAAACTTGCACTCCAGACCCTTCACCAACTTTGGTGCCCTATGTACAACACAATCCAGAATCTTGCAACATTCTCACACTGGGAGCCTGACCAACAGCCTAAATGAGCTAGGTTATATCCTGTTTTCTTACCCATCTTGACACATTTTACGTTCCCTCTTGTTTGTTTCTTAGG
The DNA here is from genome assembly GCF_019238085.1 of Lagopus leucura. Classification (NCBI taxonomy): domain Eukaryota; kingdom Metazoa; phylum Chordata; class Aves; order Galliformes; family Phasianidae; genus Lagopus; species Lagopus leucura. The sequence continues at coordinate 4,448,533 of NW_024962255.1, read as the reverse complement.
TTACAGCAGAGCACACATCTATGTCTACTGTTTCATTTGGACAGTGATTAGCTCTTGTGGGCTGTAGTCAAAATACATACTGAAATGATAATCCTAATTAATAATCCATCAAACTGTCTTTTTATACACATTTTAAGCATCTTAATTTATTAAAAACATTCTCAACAGAAGTTTGGCCAATAGATAAAATGATGTAGGAGAAGAGAAGTTGTGCCTAAAGGGAGATCATTAGTCTTTTCTTCTTTTGCTGATAGTGTTGTCATAGAAACAGCAGAAGAGAAAGAATACTCTATTAACTTCACCTGGATTTATTGAGTTGCTTGTTCACTGCCACCATTCACCATAAAAATGGAATAGATGCATCTTAGTCTGAAAGAATGATGTCATAAAATATCTTAGGCAAAAAATTTGAAAAATACTGCAGATACTGGTTTTGTAAATATTCATTAAAACTAAAAGATGAGATAAAGGTAGACATACTATTTAATATATCTTCATTATCTCTTTAAAGGTTATTAAAATACACAAGTGTTTGCATATTTGGAATATAAAATACAATTAAAGCAATTTAAATATAGAAAATAGTGGAAAGGAAACAGTATTAGAGAAATAAAAAAACACATGGTCAATTTTCAATACTGAGGACAGGAATCAATCAGGAACATTAATCCATCTTTTATGTCTACGCTCCTGATTCAGGCTACTGCAAAAGCACATGTCCAACAATGAAAGCACTTAAGGAATAGTATGTGTTAACTGAAAGGTGGGCCTGTGCTTTGAGCACCTTTTCTACCCTATTTTGGTGGCATCCTCTAAAGTTCATATACCTTTTACTAAGATGTGGAAAATGAGCCTGTAATGCTCAAACCCTTTCAAAAGAACAGTTTCCAATCCTGTTGTGCCAGACTCAAATCATCTTTAAAATGTGCAGATAAAACATCTTACTCTTTCTGATAATTCGTGCTTGAAAAATGATAAAATGTCTTACATCAGGAAACACACCAGATTACATACATTATTTCTGTAAACAGGTTGTCAAGATGGTTTAACAGCTTTAACTAATTTTTGTGTCCACTAGAGAGCTCAATTAAACTATTTTATTATGCCTGCCTTGCCACTTCCACTTCATTCTTTCAATTCTTGCCTATGCACACATTTATAAGAAATTGGGTAATAGTTGAGAGATTCTCAAGATAACAAATCTACTACGTGAGCAAAGATGCCGAAACTAGAATAACTTGCCAGCTTTTCAGTTATGATGATCTAGCCTAAGAACAATGTACTGCAGCTCATTAATTTCAGAACTTGCTTTCATATAATTACTCACTGGATAATTACCAAGCTGCAAAGAGAGCTTTATTTTAGATTTTTATTATATCATTTAATTTCTCTAGTAGTAAATAGAGAAGTAGAATAGTAAGTAGAAATAAATATGATTGGAAGGGCAAGAAAAGAAGGATTACCAAAACTAAGACCTTGAAAGGTCTTAGTAAAGATCACCCAGTTCTAACTCCCTGCCTGCCATGGGCAGGGCTGCTAAGGTCAAGCAATAGATCAGGCTGCCCAGGGCCCCATGCAATCTGGCCCTGAACACCTTCAGGGATGGGGCATCCACTTCTTCCCTGGGCAGTCTGTGCTCGTGTCTCACTGCCCTCTAACCTTGTAAGAGAATAAAGCAGCAAAGAACTGAATACCAGGAAGCAATTACTTAACGTCTAAAATATAGCAAATACATAATTTCAGAAAATTTCTACAGAGGTAACAGATCAAAATGCGAGATTTTACTTAGATTTAAGGAAGATTTCTTTTTATCTCTAGGGCAATTAAACAAAAAAGGATAGCACCATCAGAACAAGTAATAGCAATATCAAAATAATCAGGGAATAATTGATTGCTGCAGCAGAGGTGTGCCAAATAATAAAAAAAAAAAGAAAAACACATCAAAGATTAAACAGTCATTAAGGAATTCCCTTAAGTGACACAACAGTAAAAGACAGCAAGGGACAGCCTCACAGAACAGCAAAAGACTTTGCAAGCATGTCTGTCAGCATAGCTGTTCTATCAATAGATGCACCAGTATTTTTTAAAATACCAACAGCAAAACAACGAAGGGTAAGATGAAAATATCAAACAAACCGAGCAAACTACAGAAGTAACAAAAGGATAAATGAAATGACTGACTGTACACACCTTGATATAGTAAGAAGAATAAGGATAGCAGAATGAGAGAAAACAATGTTACATCATGGGATGCATTTATAAGGCAATAATTCCACATGAAATGAATAAAGTACATATGTATTCTTTCTGTTTATTGAGAGAAGAAATTACATATTTAAAGAGAAACTCTCTATTCGTCAATGAAATTGAGTATATTTTGAGGACTGGAGAGGCATGGAAGGGACTTATTAAAAAGCGAACTCCTTCCATAAAACATTCTTCACAGTGTCCAAAAAGGAGCAGAGTATGCCCTTGTTTATGCTGCTTGCTTGTGATGAAAAATGAGCCTCAGCAGAATCCAGGGACAGAGGCAAGACATGCAGCTAAGTATTTGGATCCAATTTCAACCCTAAACTCTCAAGGCAGTTTGTCACAATAAGAATTACAGTTGCAAACTTAAAGGTGATTCTGAATTTTCTTTGTAAGAGAACTATTAGAACCCCACTGCACATGAATGAGGAGACTAAAGTGGATGATTACTGAGCTGATTCATGGCCTCCAGATGCTAAATTCAATCCACAAAGGCATTCAGGCAATGAGACAATGAAAATAGCTGATACAGGGATGCTACCAAGTCCTAAAAGATATTGGAAAATGTCACTTGAAACAGCAAGCCAACAGCATACATTATTCACCCCTCTAGCAGAAGAACACCTGTCCTAAAAGCTGTGAAAAGCAGCATCAATAACACAGATTGCATTTCAATTGTCTTTCAGATGTCCTCTAGCTACACCAGTTATCAGTGAATTAAGCAACTTTGAGCTAACACTGAGAAATAAGACACTGCCCTTCCAGCACAGCTCTCGCAAATCACCAATATTCAGCAATCTGCTAATAAGTAATAAAATATGCATCTGCTCATCCTGTTGATATTTTCATGAGATAACTTTGTTCTGTGGCAGCAAAATATTGAGTATGACATTTAGATCATGTAGCTTAAAACATCTAATCCCAGGAAAAACACCAGATAGCTATTCTAGCTTCAAAGAAACAGCACTGCCATTCAGACAACTATTGCCACTGCTTGTCTCCAGATCCCCTGTGAGTCACTCAGAATAAATTAATCTAAAATGGTTTGACCTGTGTCTACAGGATTTATACATACACTCATCCTTTCTCTGCTATTGGTCAGGCATCTTATTACAGAGCAAGAATCATTACTAACTGGAAGAATCGCAGGTTCTGGTACTATCTTACCTTGAAAAGACTCTCTCATCAGGTGAGAAAATTCAAAAGCACACCACAAAGATTTACAAGAAAAAATGACCCAAGAACAAATCTACTCATTTTGGTGATTTTTATCCTCATCGTTCATCAAATGAATGCAATAAACCACAGACACTTCCTTGTTTATTTCCTGATTGCACTGCCCAAAGTACAGGAGCATTAAAAAATCATACAAGAAAGGTAGCTGGAATCACAGTGCTGTTCTCAATGGAGGCAAATTATTAAATGAGATTTAATAAATTCTAGCACTGCAGCGTGCTTAGCCAACTACTTAGTGTCGAACAATTTAAAAGTTCTTCCCTATCAGTTGAGCTTTATATGAAGTACAAATGCTGTATATGAAGTACATAGACTTGACACTACAAACTGAAAGAATCACAGAATGGCCTGGGTTGAAAAGGACCTCAAAGATGATGTAGTTTCAATCCCCCTGCCATGATCAGGGTCACTAAGCACTAGAGCACGCTGCCCAGAGCCACATCCAGAACAACACATCGTGAATAACATCTCAACTTTACTCATTAGAAAAAAAATCTTACTTACCCTGAAAGCAAATCTAAACTGGTTAAATAACAGCATTGAGAGCAGGGTTGAGTGAACACAGAAAGAAATAGCTGGTATATTTTCATTAGTATCCCATACTAGTGTGTATTATAAATACATTCTTTTGTGTTTCTACAGCTGCTTAAGTAACACTGCTGTATCGATTTTCTTAACATTCCCATTTTATGAGCTAGGCAAGTTAGTGCACTTTGCAACTCTTATTTTTCAAATGCTCTATCACTTACATTACAACTAACCATGAGTAAAACTTCAGTAAAGATCACGCTCTCCATTAAAACAAAGAGAAGTTGTGATACTTAGAACTGATTCTGTTATTCCTGCAATAGCAACATAGTGCACACAGAAGTTGGAACTAATGGAAAAGGAAAGTCTAGTGAAGTACAGAAATGAAAAAGAAAAATTAGGCAGGTACAAAAGAGAAAAGGTATGGGTGCTCCCAGCTTTGCACATGGACACAGAGTTACCTGCAGATAAGTTTTGTCAACACTGTTGAGAGATGTTTTCCAGTTGTAGGCAGTCATGAAAAGAAGCACCTGACTTCTGTGTGAATGTAGTCACACACCTGACTTTTGCTTTCAAGTGCCTTAGAAATTATATTGAAGTATCCACTGGCTTCCATGTGGTTTTGACTGGAAATCACAAGACAAAAGTAACTCTGAGTTCAACACTGCCATTCTCAGAATTCCCAGCCAGCTCCAACTCGAACAACAACACCTGAAGTCCTTGTAAGCATCCATTTTGCAAACTACAGGATCACACAGAGATACTTACATCTTTATAGCACTCAAGTTTGTTCCTGTGCCACAACCAACAGAGCCGAATGTACAGGGGCTGTGAGCACACCTCACCAGGCATTGTGCAGAAGAGGTCAGGCTTAGGCAGGCAGCCTCCCAAGTCTGCAGTGAGCTTCACTCCGTGTTCCTTTAGTGACTTGTATTTTTGGAGACAACGCCATCATTTGAATGACAGAAGGAAACGAATGCTGCTAGTCATTAACAGCAATGAATGGAAAATTACTAATAGAAGTATTCATGCTCTTAATTGCAAAGCAACTTCTGTCCCTTCTCCTCTACAAACTTATTAGACTATTAATTCTGCCTACCTCTTCTGTTATTTTGAGTGGATTTTTAGTTTTTTGTTTCACTGTCAGATAGAGAAGACTAAAATTTTTGTTAATCTTGTTCAAAACTTCAGTAATGCATACATACATCTGTCATGCCCCTCCTTTACCAGACAATTATTCTCCCTTTGTACTTGAATGTGAAAAACTAAATTACCAAAGGACCTGCAAGAATAACCAAAAAGAAACATGGTATTACTTAACACAATAGTTTACTCACTAATACCACACATGGAGTAGAACGTAATTCACTTAAAAGAGAAAGGATCATATTAATATATGTGAGAATTGTTCAGTAAGGGATATGGTAACTGTAGCCACAGTGAGTAACTAAAAGGACATGATCTAAATACTTGAAAATTCTGAATCCATACTAAATCATAATACTTTATCGTGATCGATTTTACCATCCAAAGATGAAAAATTTGCACGGGTAAACACAAACCCTTGTCTGTCCCCTGCAAGCAACAGTTTGCAATTAATAAAACTTCTGCTGAGTATCAAGCACACAAGAACAACACGTGCACACTATTTTTTCCCCTCTTCTTCTGCTGCCCAGGCTCGTTCCCAATATAACCGCAGAGCTATGTGAAAGTAAGAGTCACTAGTAAGTAAGAGTAAACTTAGTAAAGTAAGAGAAACTAAAGAGTCAGAAGTAAATACTGATATGGGCTGGTTTCAAAACGAAGGTAAACTGATGTTAATTAGGATGAAAAATGGGATTGTGAGACAATTTTCAGTTATTATGGAAGTAACTTTATTAAAATAATCGGCCAGAGCTGGAATAATGGCTTTGCATATCTTCACATGTCAATATCATACAGCTTCTGCAAAAGAAAAGAAAAGGGAATATATGAAAAAATAATTTAGTGCTCAGCATAGTGCATTATCATTTTTTCCACGCTGCTTACCTTTCTCTTCTTCCAGCAACTACTGGCAGGATGCTGTCTCTGCTCATTCTAGGCACAGAGGACACAAAGATTTAGTTCACCATCAGAAACATCGATTTTTCCATGCATCTGCAATATATATTACAAGTGCACCACTGTCATAGAACATTTATTGCGATATTCACCTTATGCTTTCCAAATCCTTGCATCTTCTTCTGGATGAGACTTGACACCTATGTGACACCTCAAAGCAGCAAAGGCTAAAGTAACAGTGATTCACTGTGGCTGCATAAACATGGCACAGCTCTGGCATTTGGAGCCTCTTCTCCTGTAGAAAAATATCACTATACCCAGTAAACAACTAATAAAAGCCTCATCCTAGTAGTTAAACAACAGACTCCAAGCTCTCCCAGGCACGTACATGGCGTACTTACTAATTTGAAGTCTCTTCCCAGGTCCTCGCTCAGCAAGAAACACAAAGCAGTACACAATACACACATGTCACTGTCTACACATGGTTACAGCCGGTTAAATCACCACAGACCAAGCAAGGCCAAGAGTAAAATCTCATCATTACAAGTCAACTTCCTGTAGTGCCCATTTTAACAATTCCTCAAATACCTCCTAAATACCACATTGAAAACGCAGGTTACAAGACTGACTAGCTATAAGGTCACATTTAAATACACAGCTGTCGTTCAACCAGGGCCATCCAATTACCTGTATTTCATGATAAAAAGCATTCACCTTTGAGAGACATCACCCACGCAGAAACCCAGGGGACACACCCAGCCCCAATCAGAATATATGCATGATTTGCATACATTATTGACATAATAATGCAAAAAAACCTCTACATGCAGATGAGACGCTGTGTTCTTGTTTGAAATCCAGCCTTACAGCACGATTCCCTTTTTCCGAAGTGACAATAGATCACAGCCTCATGTAGAAGTGGTTTGCAACTGGGAGTAGGAGTTATGCAGCCACTTACCTGGAAGCTGATACAAAATATCTCTTAAGGTTTCACTATTTCTCTTTTTTAGTCCTCACATGACATTTTGACACTCTAGTTATAGACCATACACGCTTGCATGGGAAGTAACAGGCTAAAAAATATATGTTGCATTACTGATGCCATACAACCAATTTACAGAGACTTATACTGCGCTTAATACAACCACCACCTCCTCCCAGCCCAGCACCAGATCAACAGAGAAACCATGGCCAATTCCGGCTTTCCACAACTGTGAGCTTACTATATTATCAATATATGGACGGATTGACTGACAGAGATAAGTTCCATCACAAGTGGTTAGTTAGCTAGTTAGAAGAAAATTCCAATCAAAGAGGTTGGTTAGTAAGTAATATAAATCGTCATTATTTTACCCACATAGTTGATAAAATGTGGTATTTTCATAGGGGAAGTGCTCAGAAAGTGTTATAAGTCAATGCAGTAAACATAAACTAATCCTTTGGTAAATCTTAGTCTTGCCTTCTAATGCATATTAATCCAACCCAATCCATTTCTGACATAGCAAATGTAGGTAAACTGACAAAATGGCACAGAAAGAGAGCAGTACAGCTACTGGTGTGGTAAATGCAGATGGTACCTAGGTCACAATCACTCAGGGATAAGCCTCTTCCTCTGGTTTACACAAAACCAACCAGATCTGCAGATGTGAGTCTAAGTGTTGAAAGAGATCCTTCAGCATGTTCACCAGATACATTTAGGTTTCATTTCAAATTCATGCTTTCCTAAGAAGGTGCAGCCAGTGGCAGCACTTCCCCCCAACCTGAGGAACTTCTGCTTTCTCCATTAATCTCATAGCATATACAAATCAGTTGCTTCTATTCAATTCAGTCTTCCGGTGGTCTTTTCTCTAGAGTTGATGACTGCTCCTCCCAGCTAAAATAATTCTGTGAAGATCCACAGAATACTGCTGTTATTTTGCAGCGTGCTTAGAAGAGACAAGTATTTCACAAACTAAACAGAAATACAAGGGCCCAAAAGCTGAAGCAAAATTCAGTAAAAAAAATAAAGAAAAGTTTGGGCTTGATTAGTAATAAAGGGACTACGACAACAAATAATACAGTCTCTAAGAGCTTCAGGAATTTATTAAATGAGTACAGGGATATGATGAAATATATTAAATGCTTAAAGAATGATATAATCAGCAGACAAATTCACTTTAAGATTACCAGGAGATGATGGTAATCAGAACATATAATAATACAATATGTGTAACCAGAAGCATAAAACAGACAGTGCCCCACATTAACATGAAAGGATTGACCTGCTTTGTATTAAAAAACAAATACAATAGAAAAGGAATACAGGGAAAGCTGAATTCTGGTTTTTAACCATGTTCTTTAAAATACATATACTCTTTGCTCACTTAAGTGAATGTTCGTTTTCTCTTCCAGTGAGAACAGCGTGTTACAAGGTTTTATAACAGATGAGAGTTCACAAAATAAGAAGCAAAGCTAAAGCCATCCACTGGTATTTATTTTCTGTGTGCTTGCTGCTACAAGACGTTGTGTTTTAGAGGATGTCTCACCCACTACACATTTGTGAGCTGTGCATAAACTAATGAACTTTACCTTTTTATTTTTTCTTGAACAGTAAAAAATACTTTTGTTCCTATTTTTCAGTCTTGCTCATATTGCCAACAATCAGCAGAGCATCTTTTGTGGTTAGCAAAAATCAAAACGCATGACCAAAGCTCCCAGAGTCTGTTTATCATGTGTTCCCACAGTTTGAGGCATACAAGCATCTTAACGCAAAGAGGACAGGGTAAGAACCAGCAGAGTGGAAACAAAGCAGGCACTTTCTTCTCTGACATTAAGAACACAAAAAACCAAACACCTTTCACACCGTAGTTGTTGCAAGGAGATGTATAAAGAATAATTCTAATGATGTTCCAGTTCCTGGGTTACTTTATTGCTCTGCTTAATTTAATGTCGTGACTGTATTTTCATCAATACTGTAGCAGCCTACCTGTTGTACTTGCCTCAGACTGTGTTTATTATTTTTTTTTTATCTGTATCTATTGCATGTTACTGTTACAAAACAAAAGATAAAGCTTCTGGAAGATAAGATGAACTGCTGCAGTAGTTTCAGATACAACAGATATTGTTTCAGCTACAGTGGTCATGTTTGTTCATGTCACAGCAGGTTATTTTAAAACTCACTTTTGCACTTCATCCCTTGGCACATGACATCCTTACTCCACACTCTTTCCTGCTGTAAGAAACAAGTCGAACTGATGACTTCTTATCTTGGGTGCTGACTGATTGAGCCCACAATATTTATTTCTTAAGGTCACCCTCTGGCTTCTGTATCTCTTTTACCTGGGAGTTAGAGCAGTGATTTTACTCTGCAGTTGGAACACACACGTACAAGGTCTGTCTCCCCAAGCCAGCCTCACAGCGAAGGAACCCTACCATCTTTAGTAGCTCCCACAGACACATGGCTTCACCATCAATATTTCCATCACACAAAATGACAACAAAATAACAATGCTAACATTCAGCTCTGAAGATCAAGAAAACAGATACCAATCTGCAGTCACTCATACTATCTAGACCAAATCAGACTGTTTTACCATTCATTAAAAGCTTCTTTCAGCCTTTCTCATTTGTTGCAAACTCGCTGCACTACCAACAGCCAGGCTGCTTTCAATTGACAAAACAGTACAAATAGATTTTCAGTTCATTTATAAGAATATCATGATAATGTTTACTTACCCACATGTTGGAAATATACGTGACACTGCCTGCGTCACAACTGGTGAGATGCCCTGGGAGCCCTATGGAAATGTGCACCCATGCAGCTGAGGAGCACAGGCCAGGAGGAAGGGAACTTTGTAGCCTTTTCCAAGGGAAAAAACAGTCTCTGTGCTGCACGCTACCAAAAGAGATCCCCCAGAAAGCTGAGCAATGCAAATGCAGAAATGCTGGCAAAAACGACTGGTCTCATTTGAGGTACTAAGCAATATAGATCGTCTCCATATTCTTAGAAATTGCAAAAAGCTTGGCCATCCTGACAACAATTCTTAAATTTACATTTTTTAGGACATAATGTCCCTTGAACACATAACTTTTTAATTTAACAGCAGTTGCACATGCATATGTAAGAAGTGTATATTTGTTGTTATACCTGCAACGTTTTAAAACATACATGCCACGGTAATACGTTTGCATCTATCTCTGCTATCCATATGAAGAAACAGACACTGCAAACCAAGACCCGCAAGGATACTAAAGTACTAGGCATTCATGTCTGGGAATGCACAGAGCATACAGAACATAAACTAGATAACATCCAAAAGAGGTCATGGGAAGGTGAGAAGGTGATGGAGAATAACAAAGCAGCCAGTGTGGCAAATAAACTGAACACATAACTCCTGCACACACAGCCTGTTAGAACTTGTAAGGATGACCAAAGACTCTGGCAAGAGGTGGGTTTCAGGAGATATTAAAACAGTGCACGCTGACCTCTGCAACTGATTGCCACCAGAGCTTGAGGGAGAAGGCATACCGCAGGCACAAAAGGACACACAAGCTCATGGTCAGCAGATGTCTAACAGGACAATAAAAGGATTGGGCAGGTACGTATCCTCCAGCAACTCTGGGTTCTTCTGTTTATGGCAAATAAAAAATGGCTTTGCTCATCTACTTTCCTTAGAGAACGCCAGCTAAGCCAGATGGATCATTTATCTGTACACAACAGGGCAGCACCACAGATGGTTGTTCATATCTTCAGGAGCTTCTAACTTGATTGGGGAAGGAGCCTAGCCTTCCCTGGGAAGCCAGGCCTATGTAGCTTTCGCTCTTGTAAAACAGATTATGAAAAAGCAACTAAAACAATTCTCAACCCAGGGCAGGGATTGAAACTAACTTTTCATATACTCTTCACTTCACCTAATTACATGATGATTTCAAAACAAAGTGCAGTGGTATCTTCCCTTACTTCATTACCAACTTGTAAGAAGAAGGTGAAACTCAGAAACTCTGCTTCAAGAGTGAAAATGTTACGCTACTCAAGAATAATGCTATTTTCCTCAAAGAATAGAGCAACTTCTAAGGCAAAATTTCCAGTTGATGATGATGGAAATGCAAATCCTAAAGCAACTGAACTCACAAATCCAAGCAGAACACTAGAAAGCATGCTCTGGGATCCCATACAATCAATGCTAACCTCTGCATCACCCATATCTTATTTATCGTAACTGGAAAATACTTATCCCTGTTACTGAGATTATTTTATACAGTACAGAAGCAAACTCATGGGAAAGGCTCAGCACAAATGACGCTAATAGGATCAGTATATTGTCACCAGATGTCTCCATATACAGAAATACGTAATTTTCTACACGTGGAATAATGATTTTATATTTGTTTACACTTTCTAAGTAGTTCCTAAAAAAAAAAAAATAATAATAATCGAAGCCTTTAAGAAGCTCAAGCATTTCACTTTCATGTATGAATCTCGGTCTTGCTTTTTCCTAGCCCACAGAATAACACCTTAGACTTCTGTTACATCTTAGATTTCTGTCATAATATTTCCATTCTAGAGACATACAACTTCATTAATTAATTCTATACAATTAGGATCTGTTCCAATATTAAATAAGACAATCAAAAAGCTACTCATATGAGAAGACAACTCAGAGCCAAGGCTTCAGGGGTTGGCTCTATTTCAAGTCTTAAAAAAGATGTCTTAAGGAAAAAAAAAAAGAAGCTCAAAGATGAAGATAAAATGCTTTGCCTCCTGCAGAGCACTTTCCTTCTTACGAAGAAGCTCCTATAAATGTCTCTTAACCTCTTTATACATATGCTTATATGATTTGATATGTATGTTTGATGTACATATGATTTGGTAAGTATGTTTGATTCATAGTCCTCACAATTGCTGCTTGCAGACTTAGCAAAATTGGAATATATGCAGAATCTTCAATGAAAAACATTTTCTTGTCAACTAAGTGTATGAAAACACTTGCATTAATTTCCACCAGTACTTTTAGTTTCATATAAACCCAAATGAAACACCAAACTTGTAGAACACACAAAATGACCCAGGCTGAAAGGGAGCACTGGAGTCACCCTGTCCAACTGGGTGCTCACAGCAGAGCCCACTATGCAGTGGCATGAGGATGCTCAAGGTCCCCTTCAGCTAAATATTAAAAATCCCCAGCAATGGAAGCTCCCTAGTATCTATAGTGAATCTGTTCCAATGGCTGATGACCACTCTCGTTTTCAAAAAGTACTTACAATAAGTAATGAGAATTTTGTGTCCACTGTCTCTTACATTTTCTCTCTGCACCTCCACATAGTCCAATCCTGTTTTCTCTGTAAGCAGCCATCATGGAGTTTGAAGTGGAAGGGAGATCTCCCCTTGCTTTCCTCTGAGAAACTGAGTGCACTCAGCACTTCCCTGCATGCCATGAGCTCCAGCCCCCAACAATCTTGGTGAGCCTTCACTGACTGCACTGAGTTCAGATTGTAAAACTCTCTCCTTACCTAGGGAGCCCAGATTTGGAGGCAGGCCTCTAGATATGCCACACAAGTCCAAAAGCAGTAGGAAAACATGTTCCACCTGCTACCTGTCCTCTTGCTAAGCAGCCTGCTATGTCATTAATACTCATCACAGCAGTGGTACAATGATGAGCGATACCTCACTTGTCAAAACAATTCCTGTGTCATCACTTAAAATCATTAGGTGATAATATTTTTATTTTTTAAATAAAAAAAGAATAATATTCAAAACAGGCGAAAGACACAAAGGTTGGGGTTTTTTTTTTTTTTTTTTTTTGACTTCCATATGAATTCCCAGCTTATTATTTGCTTTCAATCATATGCAACTGTTTATGCAAGCTGTTTTTTTACACAGCTGATAAACCAGATCACTAGCCCTGCTAAGGACAGACCTCAGCTCCCTAGAGGAAATAACTCATGCTCTCTAAAGATCACCAATTGAAAGGTGAAGCACTGACCTATTCAACCTATCAGTCCCTCAGGCTATGAACGTGCTACACTGCAACTGCAGAGTCAGTAGAAAACCACCTTTTCTTTTCAGAAAGCATTTATTCAAAATCAAAATCAAGCCTGTTTGAGCTTTCTAGTAAACTGAAATTAAATTATTTGCTGTCTTTCTTAAAAATATCCGTGCATCTCCTCTGCTAAATTCCAATGGAATGTTTAACATTGAACCTAGTTATGCTTGAACACTGTTGTCAACACTAATCTGAAAAAAAAAAATCTCTGTTTAAAAATTTACTCTCCTTTACACAAACACATGCATTAAATTTTTTCCAAAATCTCATGAAAAATGTCATGACACAGCCATATCATTTTTACAGTCTGTTTCATTAAACACCAGTAAAACACAAAAACATCATCATGTAGCTTACAGTCCTCTAGCAGTAAGAGTAAAATAAAATCTTGACATAATTTCCAACGTAATCAGTAAATATAAAAGGACCTGCTATTAACGCCTAATCCAAGATCCACTGATGGAGCTCATGGGAGACTTTCCACTAAATTCCATATGTTTTGGGATGATGATTAACCAAGATAAATGTTAAACAGTGAAAGAAAGAGAAGTCAAAACTTACCCATGAATTCAATTCCTAAATGGTCTGCTGTACCCAAGAAAGCATGTAAAAGAAAATAAAAAAGAGAAGAAAGGGAAATGTTAGACTGAAAAGTAAATACCCTCTCTGTCACCATTTGTACCATTTGATATTTTTTGGCAGTGTTGCAGAACTCAGTATCAGTTCAGGGACCCAGTCTATGAGTATTAGTCAAAAAGGAGCAATCCTAAAACAGAACTCTAGTGTGTGGACCTGCTACATAAGGTAAATATGTCTGGGGAAGGATGCAAACTTTTACTCTCACTTTTACTGTACTTACTGAACTGTCTCAAATCAGCTAATTACAGAAATGCATTCTCTCTTGCTCTTGAAAATTCTCTCTTAATATCTGAGTAAAGATGGTAGCGTCAAGTTCTTGCTTTCAGTTTCTCATAAGAAGATCAAAAACTAAACAAAGAAATGAAAGGCTTTCACTAAGTTTTGCAGCTCTCATTACAGCACAGCGGCCACACTTTCATCCGATGTGATAGCACTGCTGCAACCTGTTGCATAACAGAGATCTGACTTTAGGAGGTAGCAGATATGTCACTTATTTGGCCATATGACTGGTACTCAGCAATAATTTCAAGAAACTAAAAACAAGCAAATCTTCAGTTTATTTTGGTCATGGACTGAATTTACCATATGGAGCTCAAAACACCTCAGGACCTCTTTTCAAGTGATTAATTACAGTATGATTCTGTTGCCTAAAAACATTACAGGGCAAAGTAGATTTAAATTTATTAAGGTGGTAGGGAGTGTGTTTAAATTGCTATTTGGTTAAAGAATAACACAAGTCATTTTGCAGGGACAGGGAAAAACTTAAAACCAGCTCTTCAGTGGATCCCAGTCCAAACTGGTACTGCAGAAAACCAGACACTCTGAAAGGGTGCTGAACACAATTCTATTCTGTGCTAAACTTGAAACATATTACTTTCCCAGGGGAGGTCATCATTTCGATTATAAAAAGCAAATAAGGCTTTCTTTTTCCTGAGGGAAATGTGATGTCTTCATTAATAATATATTAAAAGCAAAATTATTAATTATTTTTAGTCTTCCTTTCAATTTACAGTCACATTTTCTTAAGACAGAGAAGGTTAATATATTATTTTTCCTAGGCAAGGTGGAGCCAGGCTATAATCTCTTAGGAAGTGCAAAGAGCTGCACAAAACACTTCCACTTTAACCCATCCAACAGTTACTTTCAAAAAATCACTTAAGAACTATACAGTAAAGCCACAAGAAGATTCTCCAATGTAAACACAACAGTAAATCCAAACACTACAATTTGAGTTATCAGATTTGGCACCTAAGATGAGAATCTCAGATACTGCAGTTTCTTCTGAAAGCACTGGGAGTCATTTGCCTTTTGTAACCTCACAATCCTTCCAGGAAAAGGCACTGGACATTAGCTTGACTGATTCACTCGACATACAAATTTATAACACAATTCCTAAGCTATACATGTACCTACATGGAAAAAAACCCAAAATGCATCTCAAAAGAAAAGAATGTAAGGTAACGCTACCAGGTATCGACATCTTGCCGGCTTGGAGTCAGAACAGATGCCTTTCCCAAGTCTAGCAACACCCAAATGAGTCATCTTTTACTGGCATTGAAGACATGCAAATAGGTATTATGTAAAAATAATATTAACATAAAATTAAAGCCATACATATATGCATTGTGTGTAACTTTGTAAGTAAAGTTAAAACCATACATACATTCCACGTTACAGTGTTCTCATCCATATTCTTACATTCACATACTAACATCGCATACTAATATCCCTACTACAACTGATGCAGAAATGCAACTTCTTGAAGAACGTAACATCAGAAATAAGACAAGTGCATTCAAAGTGCTATAGCTGCAGAGATCTGTACCTTGTTTTTCTTCCTCTCATTTCCTCTACCTATAAAATCCACAAATATTATCTACCTACAAGAATTCACATTCTTGCATCTTTTGGTAAGATAACAGCTTACATTTAAAAAAGGATAATGGAGATCAAAACACCATAATCCAGTCTTCAGGAAGCTAAGTAATCTCAAAAAGTGTATATAAAATACACCTACCTTTTAAAAATTACAGGAAGGATTTTACTTTTGGAGTGGTTTATGTGTAGGGAGAAACAAGCCTAATCCATAGGCTTCTTTAAAGCAACGGGAGAGAGGGGGACATTTGTCAGGTTATTTATTTTAATTATCTCATTGCCTGGAAAGCAACTTGAACAACCAACGTAACATATATTGCAGATAAAGTTGATATACAGAGATGATGATGAAAGGATGTCTAATAGGATAAGTCCTAACAGCAAAATATCTAAGCTGTCCACTTAATAAGCACAGCTCTGCAAGTCCTGTAAGCAGAATCCTGGAAACAGAAAACAAATGACTAATTCCTGTACAATCAGTGCTCAGAGCTGTTGTGTGCTCGTGGTCACTTGCAAGTTCTGGGGAGAGCCTTGACACGCAGGGTGCCTCTGCACCCAAATCCATGATGAGAAGGTCACCCATGGTGTGCACTCGGGGCTGGTGCATGTCACACTGACTGCAAGTGTTCAAGCACCACTGGTAACAGTAGTGCCCCACATTTCCAACACAATACAAGCAGTACCCAAATGCATCTGTATACTTACACAGTTTTTGTTTTGGCTTGTTTGTTGTTTTCTTTTTCTCTTTCTTTTTTTTTTTTTTGTTAACAGTCTGTTGTTATTATGCTATAATTCAAGGGCCATTTTTGGAAACAGACTTCTCCCCTGCTGTTGGGGGTAAGACCCTCTCAGTAGACAGGTGTAAGAGATGGGCAGGGCCCACACAGCCAGGCACTGGGCGAAGAAAGCAGGCTGTAGTGTTGACCTAAGGCAAAGCCGAGCACCAAAATGCAGAATCCCACTCCGCCAACGGTGCACCATGGAGTAGAAGACTGCTGCACTCCTATCCAGCCACAACATACGTGTGATTAACTGCATCCAAACATTTCCTTAGAGTCAGAAATGAGAGTGTCAAGCCATTCACCATCAGGCGATGCAGTTTCTTCAAGGCCTCAGTACAACAAAAACGTGTATGACTGATATTAACGTATTAATGTACTGGAATGTGGGCTCTGCTCCCTAGATGGGTCCTAGATTTCTTTCCTTTCTTGTATTGTTATGCTCTGAGGAAGTAATAGACAGGAAGACTATTACCTTTTATACTTTTATACTTATGAATATATCTGAATTTGGTTGTTGATGTGGGAAAACTACTGAGCCTTACGTTCCTTGTACTTAGTGAATTTCTTGCTAATGCTAAAGCCATTCCAATTTATACTTTATGAATACATCTACACGTGGGAATCCTTGATAACAAGCACAGGGGAAGATAAACTTGTACCTGCTAACAGATCAATTTATTAAAGCTTCACATGTAATGTGCAGCTTTGGCTCTGGATTATGGTTAGTCGGGGCTTTTTTCTCAGCCATTTTAATGTGGAGCTATTTCTCCTGGTCCAAGAATGGTTTTACTATTTCATGTGCATTCTAACTTACATTATGAAAAGAAATATAAGCCCAAAACCTAGAAGTCTCTGATCTGTAGGAGAAAAATATTCAATATTAAAACATTCACTGTAGACTATTATAGACATTTAAATCTGCTCTAAAAATAGGCTGACTTCAATACGAATCAGTGTGAAGTACTTTCCCCTGCAAATGAAGTTTATTGTTTCCAATAAACTCATAAGGTTTGCCCAATTTTCCTTGGTAGTGTATTGTTTTGAACAAAAAATGCAACACAAGAATATGCTGCAAACTACGTTGGACTGCTCACATTTTTAATTCAGATTATTTGGTTATAGGGAAGAAGACAGAGTTGAAGATCAATCAAATTGTCTGAAGAGCAAATGCTAATTTCCCCAGCAATAGCTGGGCAGTTCACTACATGTTCACTGATTTAATAGTAAATTTACAGAATATATCAGCCAGTTGTTCCAACTACATCAAGACATAATAGTGAAAATTCCACATATACGCACCCCTTAAAAAAAAGTAAACAATTTATATAAAACTTCACAGACTGGTACGTTCTCAGTGTGAACAAGGATAAAATACGGATATTCTGAATTTGTACAGATAGGGTTAACTGTATTTTAAACCAAATTAAAATCCTCAGTCCACAAAACTGAACGCTGAAGACAGTTAATTGCTTTCTCTTCTTTTCTTTTTTTTTTTTTCCAAAGGAAAAAAGAGCAAGAAAGGAATAAAAAATCAATTTCTTTTGAATATCTGTACGACTCTGCAGAGGTTAGTGCAGCCTCCAGATAGAAACTCCCACCCACTATCAATTCCATAACAAGGGAGCATTTGAAAAACATCCAGCAAAACCTGTTCTTATGTAAATAATACACAGGGCTGAATAATTGAATAAACTATTGATTTACTCTCCCTGTGAATGACAGGCAAATGCTCCTGGCTGTTCTACATCATGAAGGTTAAAAGGCTTTTTCTGACTTCTGAAAAAAAATACCAGCAATGGTTCCACCTTCACAGGTTGAAGACAAATTAGAAGCTTGAACTGCTTACCTCACCTGCAGCATGCAGGCTCACAGAGGATTATACTACCTGTTCACTGTCATTTTAAAGACATCAAATTATCATCTTTACAGCTAACAGAAAAAGTTACTTCTCTTTAATGCACAACACTGGACTTTAAGGAACAAATTTAGTCTCATTGAATCATGTAGACAACTTGCACTGACATCTATGGTTTGTACATCAGTACAGCTTTTAATCTTAGAATTCTTTTCACTATAGCTACAAATGCACCAAATAAATACATCCTTATATTTATGAAATGAATCAACTTACAAAACGTCTGAAGCATGCAGGCCAAAACGTTTAGTGTTAGGTATTCGTTAAATACAGCAATCCTTCATTTGCCTCTCAATAAGCCATTACATTCACCAATGAAAAGACAGTGAGTAAATGTTAAATACTGCTACTCTGTACATACTGTATTGACTGGTTTACTTAACACTCAACACATATAAGAACTTAAACAATTCAGACAGTACTCCCACATATGACTTTTTCTCTAGTCCACCAACTCAAAGATGTTTTCAAATTTCATTTGCAAAAAATCTAATGCTATTTCAGTTGAAATTAGTAAATACATCAAATGGAAATGAAGCTGCCTGTATAGTGACTCACGTTGACAAAGTTATTTTTTAAGCTTTCTCTAAAGATGAAAATTGTAAGCAAATATGACAAACCTGTAATCAAGTCTTCTCACCCAATCTAGTGCAAATGTAGTAAACACTGAACAACACCATGTGACTTGTTGACCATGAGTAACCGATATAACCAATGACTCTACTTAATACTCCTAGAAAAAAAGTAAATCAATATTTCACTGATATCCTTCAGTTTTGGTAGATCAGAAAAAAAGCCTGTACTAGTACTAGAACTGAAAAAAAAAAAAAAGAACAGAACTACACAAAGACAAAACACTGAAGTAGCTATCTGACCTACTTCTACAATTCTGAAATACTGTCTTGGGCTTCTAAAGCATCTTGCTCCCTTTCTCCAATAGTAACAGCACTCACCCTGCAGTCACAATCACCTCACAGGTAGTTACTGAGGAACCATCAAGAAAATGATGATAGGAGAACAATTTGCTCTTCTACCCTTTCCTATTCATTAACCCATTGGTTCCCACAGAATCAAAATCTGCTCTTCCTGCAGTCCTTGTCCACCTCTCACACCTCTGCTCAATACTTCCACAGGTGGGCTTGCCTTCATATTCAGGTATGCTGGTGAAAGGATTTGATCGTATTGATCTCCATTGAGCATCTGTAAAATGCTCTAAGTAATTAGGCACTCCTGCTGCATTTCAGTAGCCACTGGCATTACAGTCACTCCTTTCAAAATGACAGTGCTCACACTGTAGAAGCTGGTCCTTCCCAATCACATCATGAAAAGCCCACATCAAGCTACTAACAAGACGGGAATCATATTTTTGTCAAAACAAACAGAAACAGTAGTACTTCCAGCACATATGGTCTACAAAGCATTTTGGAATTGTGTTAGAACTAGATTACTTATCTTGTCACAAGCTTAAAAGATTTCATTTGACTGCAGTGCTCTTTGGGAAAAAAAAAATCCTCTTCTGGTTCAATAAATGACATAAAATGTCTTTTAAGGTGGAATAAGTCTACAAGTTTCCTAGAAATGACTACCGGGATTTCTCCCCTATTATTTCCAAATGGATATTTGAGAATATAGGCCTCACAGAATCATTAGAGGAATTACTAATAGCTCCCTCATCTTATGAACATATGACATTTAATAAACATTTCTCATGCTAAATGTAACTTTATTCCTTCTACAGATCATTAAGCTGTCCTTCACTTCACTACTACAAGAAAATGTTCAGACGCAATGGTGTTTACTGCTCTCCAAAGGCACAGCAAATTTTGTAAGTTTTTGTCAATTTCTTAAAACCTAATTACTTTCTTCAACTTCAGGACAAGGAACGTACATCAATCTGTGGAAAATATAGCCTTATTCCCTAATACACCAAGTAATTTGGTTCTACTGCAGTAAAAAAAAAAAAACAAACCACCAAACACCTCAAACCTGAACAACCAGCAGCTTCAGAATACAGCTATTCACATCAAGACTTTTAAAATATTGACTGAATTTAATGACTGAAATATACATTGCTGTTCTGATGACAGTAAAATTTCCATTTTTATTTATATTCATAGTTATTTACATATGCCTAGACAATTGCTCTCATTTCTGCGTAGCACGATTCAGGTGGCTCAATTAAATACGAGGGATACTTAGACCTTTTAGAAAGATGCTGGTTTTTATCTACTCTAATTTGGGAAGATGCATATCTTCAGACATTCAATGTAACCATACTTGCAAAAAAGACACTCATATTAGTTTAAGTAATTCAGAATGGACCACAAGAATTATTTAAATTCACTCTGATTACTATGTGCACTTACTGTGTGAGACTCGCACTTTATGGAAGAGGCTTCTTCATACAGCAGCATTACTAAGCCTAATTTCCAGCAGTTCTTCGTTTCATGCTTGGATGATGATAAAAACACAGAGGTTTTAATCAAAATTTTAACAAGTGTTTCTGGCTTTTGCTGCCTACTGGGCTTTTTTTTTGGTCTCCTGTGTCTCAGGAGTCTCCCAAGTCATCTTTCTGAAACATAAACTTATCAACACCAAGAACTCCCATGTTCTTCTAAATGTCACTGTGAGTCCTATCCTCTAAGGAACCAGGAATGGAAATCCCCTCACACCATGGATCCAGCTGCAAGGGAACAATCCATGTACATGACAGGGTTGCTCAGTATTCACCTCTGTACTTCCCCCTATTTAGTACAGAAAAAAACAAGCATTCTTCATTTTTTAATCAAATTTTACAGGACTGTAAACCTGAAAGCTTTGAAGACCTTACTGCATTGAACTTTATCATAGAACACAGTATTTGTCCAACACCTTTTTGATTCAATGGAGGAAATAGCAAATGGCAGTTGACAAAAATGCTGCCATTACTGCACCTCTCTCCCATGCCTGCACAAAAGATGCGCAGCAAGGGAACAATGCCAAATCTGGGCACATCTTTCCTTTTCTAGTATTAACCCCCCCTCTATTTGTTTTACAGTTCAACTAATAGCTTCTCAAAAAACAAACCCACAACTGCTGCGTGGTCAGCCAGTGGGCATGCTGCTTTTACTACATTTACTTCTTTTTTTGGTATTAACCATTAGAAGGATAACAATCCAGAGAAAACTAAGTGGCTTCATAGATAGATGTCAGGGTTTGTCATATTATCTGAAAATTGATATATAAAAAGATTTCTGCAGCTTCCTTTTATTTAAAGCTGGTGAGAACTCACACAGACACTTCAAGTCATTATTGTTAATTGTATGATCCTGCTGCTTTCAGATGGAGGGAAGGCTCCCTGAAGGACAGGCACATTTCAGCATTATCCTCCAAGCACTCTCTGAAATCCCCCCAGTGGAACCTTCCCTGCACCCCATCCTCTGAGGCTGATGCCCCGTTCCAATAAGCCTTTGTTGGCATCTGTAAATAATTTTCTGAGGTAATCAATACTAAGGCAGGCAGCTGGAAGAGCACACTAATTTGGACAACAGCTCTGCAGTAAGCAGAGCCCTATTCCTGAATCTCAGGTTTTGAAGTGAGATGAGTTGTTTGTAGTTTTGAGTAGTTTTGAGACATATTACTAAAACACCAAGGAAATACGTTTTACCTGGAGCTCTAACTGTCCTAATTGTGCCACATTACTTTGTGGATGTCAGCTCAAGCACCCTCCCAACATCCTCATAACATGTGCTTATGAATCCATCTTTACTAACAAATAGTAAAATAATGATCAATATTATATCCACTTTTCCTGCTGGCCAAAGTATTACATGCACATAGAACCAAGGCTTCTTTCTGTGCCTAAGCTACCTTGTTTATGTAAATTTTATGGAAACATATTCTGCTTGGATGTGATTAATTAATAATGAAAGCAAACATATAGCAGCAAAATGAATAGCAAACAATGACCACCAGATCTCCCTCAGACCGAGTCATCTTGTGAAATTCAGTTTAATTAAAAGATGAAAGATTAATTTTGGATATGTGACACGAATTTATGGCATCTGATATGTAGGTAGCAATCTGGAAAACATTTTAATTGCTCCTGTGATTAAATACCACAGGTCTTGAAATTCTTTACTAACATAAATTTCATGCTACTAAGTGATAAAGGAGTCTACCAAATGGAGTACAAAGGCTGATTCAAGTGGTATTTCAGAGTTTTCTATTTTGTTTCACTGTCACTTCACAGAGCAACTGAATATTTTAAAAATACTGAAAACTGAGTGACTCAGCATCTTTTTGACTTTTTTTTTTTTTTAAACACATAGCCAAAGCTGGCTGAAAAATGTTAATGCTGGGAGTGAATAACACAGGAGATTTGAAGGAGCCCAGGGGAAGTAATGAAAAAAGTTGTTAGATGGTCTCAATAGCAATAAAGCAAAACAAAAGGCAACAGTACTTTGGAAAAGAACCACGTGATGTTCTCAGAACCTGAAGTTACTTACAATGAGAGATAAAAAACTAAAGCTGCTCTCACCTAAGCAGTGACCCACTGCAATTGTTAAGAATGCTATGTGAGATTAGTGCCAAAGGGCCCCCCACACCAAAATATTTTAACTAACGGAATGTAATAACTCTTTCAGAGCCATTCAAAGGGATGAATTGGTTATGCACAGACTAGACACGAGCAGAAGCTGGCAAGAAATGCCCCAGTGTTTTAATGTGGGTGGCTTCCATCTCGTCTTTTCTTGTTCTTACTGCAGCATGCCATGTGGAGCAGCGCATCAGAAAGACAGAGGAAGGAAGAGAATTTGTTTTGTGACCTTCATGTATGTGACTTGAAAGCTATGTAAACAATGTGGTGCCCATTTTTAAAGAGACTTGAAATAAGAAGGCAGCAGAAAGTCATCAAGAAAGATTGGAAAAGCCACTATACCCTGCCCTTGGCGAGTTACCTCATCAACATCACAGATGATCAGAAGCACACCAGTTTTCTTTTTATCTTGTTTCTTTTCCATAATACAAACATTCAGAGGGCTCAAAGAATCTAGCAGCTCCCAGCACACCTCACAGAACATTCCCTCATCACAAGTCTTTTGAATTACCGTTTCCTGAAAGAATTAAAATACTTGCACATTCAGTTAGATGTGAACAGTACCAAATAATTCAGTGTTTCCATTGCAAGTCCATTAGGCTTCATTAGGGCATAAATCACCTTGACAAATTCTTTTCCAGTTCAAACTGGGAACATAAGTAAATGAGTTATGTAGGACAGTCCAGAAAATCAAAAGAAAATAAAGTTAAAAATTAAAATTATTTTTTTGTCTGCTTAGTTTTGTTACGTCAAACTGTTCAAATCAGTAGGACTTTGCTCAGAGTAAAACTGTGAGATCACATTGAAACTTTCTACTTCTCTGTGGGCTATTCAACTTTCACGATCCATCAACTGAGAAAGGCATGTTATCCTTCCTAAGCTCCTCTTCATCTCCCCTATCATACTGCAAAACACAGCAGCTCTAGCAGTGCTGCTCAGGCAGCTGGGAGCACGACATCCATGGCTCTGCACATACCAGCCCCTCGCAACCAGAATTCAGGTGGGAGTTTACTATGCCAACAATTACACAGAGTAAATAAATATCTGGGCAGGATTAAGTGGGTTGGCTGTTCACATACTCTTCAAAGCATTCATATCTCTAAGTATTTCCTTATGTTTGCACATTAAATCAACTTGAGGAATACCTGCACGAAGTTACTGCAGTTATAAGAACGCAAGAATGAATATCAAGATGTAAGAAAATCTTGTGGTATTGCAGCTGATTCTGCTGTTGCATTTCTATCATTGCACGTGCTGGATCAGGATGGCTTGCAGACACTTAGGTTTGCTATGAGACATCCACTTTGCTGAGATGACTGCCTCTGCTTTTGTCAATTAGTTGTATAAAAAGAAACCCAGCAAGACATGAAGAGCTTCAGTCTAGATCCTCATATTTGAACACTGATCCGCAGGAAAAAGGCAGCGACTCTGACTCATGACAAGATGCAGTTTGTTTTTTAACTATATATCTTAATACCATTATGCTGACCAGCTGAGATCTTCAATGTTTCTCAAGTTCCAAGACACATAGAGTCTAACATTTCTAACATGTACAAATTTTCTATTTTCAGTCTAAATGTATTCTGCACCAGTTTATACTCATTCATTCTCGTGTCAATACGTCTTTCAGTTTCAACTGTTCTTATCTTTTGCTTTTATTTTACTACTTAAGTGTTTACAGACCCAACAACTTCACTGACATATTTCCCACACCATCATTCTGAACAGCTCTAATTTCCAGACAGATACTTGAACATCAATGAATGATCAGTATCAGTGTTACATTCATTCAAACGTGTTTCAAATATTTCTTAAAAAAATGAACCATCACTGCTATTGCCATCACTTCGTACATAGAAACCTCACACTCCTACAAAGCACAGCCATGTGAAAAGAACAGAAAACATGCTGTGTACCTAATGGTGTTGCTAGAATTTCCAGAAATAAAGCATATCCGCACAGAAAGATAATAGAGGTAAAAAGCTCTGACCATTGCCTTTGAGTCAGACTCTGCCAGAGAGAGGAGATCTGACTCAGAATTACTAACTTTATCCCAACACACGAGTTAAGGACTGAGCAGGCTGGAATTTTGCTGACTCCACAACTGGTCCAGATTTAAGAGAAGTCCCATCATGAGTCTGAAGATTTTCCTTAAATCCCAACTGCCGAGGAAGGAGATTACTGTCCCACTAGGAGGATTTTATCTAGAATTGTTAAATGGAAATAATAACATTTTTACTAGAGGAAATGCATTCCTATCATATTTGTGTGAGGATTTGCAATTTCAGCAGTGGCAAAAGGTCGCCTCTGCAGGTGCAAATTTTTACAAGCAGAGCACACAAACCCTTCTTCACTGCAGGCAAAAATGCTTAGCTAATGGTGATGGCTATGTTGAAAAATAATTTTTTGTAGTGAGAATTTGTTCTATCAACTAGCATTATTCTATTCTCTGTATCTGCTGTAGTTTCCACGGAAATAAATAGGAGGTATTACTTTCCGAGTGATCTATATAATAAATGAAGTCATATGTGATGCTTTCCTCTAACATTTGTGTAGGTTCCACATACTGCTGCACAAGACCATCATAATACAGTTACAGTTTATTTCACTTATTTATCATTGATGTTAATGCTGTTTACAATGTTTGAACAACATGCAATACTAATTTTGGCATCTCACTGACTTCTGTTCCACTTTAGCATCTCATTTAACTAAGCTTAAATGCACACAGAACAATTAAATATAAAGCATTAAATGCTTGCCTATGATTTGCTGTAGTGCATGAAGAAGACATGAGCACAAGTTGATGTCTGCAACATCAACCTTAGTTTTGGAAAGCATTTTCAATATGGTTGAGTTACACATTAAGTATTAACATAAGAGTCTGGAGACAGACATTACAAATACCATTAAAAAATGCACACAGCTCTAATCTGCCTGGGTGGATTGAAGTCACTGTCACTGTGATGGAAGCTCATTAGTTGCTCTACAATTGCATGTTTCCATTTTCTTACAGTTCATTAGGCTGACTTCAACAAAATTAAACACTCTCTGGGGCAAAATAACCATGCAAAACAAAAGAAATCAGTTATACTGGTCATAAACATTTTCTTAAGAAATAGCAGTTTTAAATGTTTCTTTGCTGATTAAACTAGAGACTGTTCCTCCCGTTCTCACTTTTGGATCACCGGAAAACTGGGAAAGGGGAGAGGGGAGGTATTCCATATCTGTGAAGCACACAGATAGTCACCAAAAACAATATTGTGTGTAATTGGATACTCCAATGTGGCATCTCCACCATAACAACGAAGAATCAGCCATAATAACAACAGTAATAAAAAAAAACAAACACACTCTACTGTGTTGAATTACATAAATTAGCGTAAACTCAGCTAGTTAGTGATAACATTTTTCTGTCTGTTATGACTATGCATCTCTTCATTGTTTTTCTCTGGTTTTGCTAACTTTGGCTTTCTGTACCTATGACCATTATATGCAAAGCATGTTAAGATGAAGAATAATTTGCACTAAACTACAAGGACCAACCTGCACCTTTTCAACACGATCACCTTCTAAGCATTTGAGAGCATCACAGAGATACTAAATGATGTAAGACCTTTTCAACTACTTCACTGTCATTTGAAAGTAGGAAAATGTTGATCTGCATTTGCTCTTCCAGAGTTTAGAAATACATCTATGTTTTGTAAAGCCAATGGTACCACTGTCAGATTTTTATTTCTTTAAATGTTACAGAGACATTGAGGTGCAACATGTACCATGAACTCAGACGGCATCAGCTGTTTTGATGGGTACATTGACGCTTTCAAGACAATTGAGCATCACATCACTAAGGAACTGAACACAGGCTGAAGGTGTTACAACAGCAACAGCTGTGGCGTACAGGAGGTGAGCCCCAGGCAGTGCAGTGCAGACCCACCACTTCACAACTTCCATTTTGTGTATGAGAAACTAATTTTAAAGAGCTGAAACTCCAATCCATTTATTTTTATTCTCTTTGTAGCACTTTTATCTGACACAACTAATATGCCTGATATGAGCCTCTGGCTATCGTTAATTAACCTGAAATGATGATGACATTTTTCATGGGTCACTAAGTGCCCTGCAGTACATGTGGTCTGGCCAGGTTACTCATATGACTGCCTAAAGATTGCATAACCAAAATGATGAAAATCTGAAGTGTCAGCATTCCCTGTGCTTAGATGAGCTGACAGCTCATAAAATGATTCCACCTGGAAATCATTTGAATTTTAGATGCAGTGCTTTGTAATGAATTCATACTGAAAATTTGGGAGTGAGAAACAGATTGTTCCAGTTCTGCTTTACCTCAGTGCTCTCTCCTTTTCATCTTCTACTATTTATTTGAGAATAAAAAAAAATACACTGAAACTGGACCTCACATTTTCACATTTGCTAACAAGAGAAATGTGGTATTTTTTAAGGTCTGGAAAAGTTCATTTGTTGCAAAACACGAACAGGATGTTCTGTTCTTCAATTAAACCACTCCTTTGCATCATTAAAGAACAATCATAAAGCCACAAAAACAAACGCTACGCTTTTGTCCTGTTGCTATTCTAAATAACTGATTACAAAGAGTCAGTAAAAGCACAAGGCACTTCACAGCCAGCAGAAGAATGTTTCAGTACAAGTGGATTAGGTTAGTCCCTTTTGTACATGTTAGATATTCACTGCCAGCTAGTGCTTAATATAATTGGAAAAGATTATCTTCTGCTTGTGATAGTAAGGTAAAATCTTAGTGGTATTTTGGATTCCAGCTTTCTGTTAAATTGTGTATATAGTGTATTTTAATCTTAGAAAAAGAGGCTGACTACTTACATTTTTTCTCAAGTTACGCTATGAAGAAATGCAATTTGCCTTTTAATAGAACTGTTAAGGACCCATTCTCTTCAGTTTACTACATGGATTTGTATGCTGCATACAAAATCTTATGAGTTTAATTGGAACAGACAGCATGACAGCATAATTTTATACAATTGTTTACAATTATTACAATCACAACTTCCACAGAGCTCTCGGTGATTTTTCAAGAGCATTTGCAAGCATAAAGTACATATTAGAAAAAAATAATAATTTTCTACAGCTGTTCAAAGTGGATTAAGGAAATCTATCAGCAGCAACACAGATATTTAGCAATGGGAAATATTTTGCCCGTCTGAGCATAACCGTAAAACTTTGTGACTTTATTTAATCTATCAATTTTAAACAGTATTGTATTATAGCTTGAATTAATGGTACATAAGGAAAGACAAACCTACAGGTTAGGACTGCATTCTTCGCTAAGAGGAATCCAAGATTAATTAGACAAGACTAAAGATTCTGCCCAAATCAGAGGAAAGCACGCCGTGCACATGAATCATACAATCATTGAAGTTGGAAAAGACCTCTCAGATTATCTAGTCCAACCATCACCACCATGCCCACTAAATCATGTACCTCAAGTCCACATCTGCATGCTTCTTAAACAATACCAGGGACAGTGACTCCGCTTCTCCCCTCAGCAGCCTGTCCCAATGCATCACCACTTTTTCTAAGAACAACTTTTTCCTTACATTCAGTCTGGAGCTCACCTAGCACAACAGGCCATTGCCTTAGTTGCTATTCACAGGACTTGAGCTTCTGACCCTTGACAGCTTTGTTGCTCTTCTCTGGACATGCTTCAAGGCTTCAATGTCTTTCTTATAGTGAGGCACCCAAAACGGAACACAGTACTTGAGGCACAGCCTCACCACTGCTGAGTACAGAGGGATGATAACCTCCCTGTTCTTGCTGAGATCACTATTTCTGATACAGGTGGTGGATGTCATTGGCCTTCCTGGCCACTGCTAGCCTATGTTCAGCTGACTGTCAATCAGCATCCCCAAATCATTTTTTGCCACATAGATTTCCAGCCACTCTATCGCAAGCCCGTAGTATTGCACAACAGGGTTGTTGTGATGAACCTGGACGCCTACCTGTGCGACCTGGTTTAGGGAACCTGCTTTGGCAGGGGGGTTGGTCTCGATGATCTCTAGAGGTCCCTTCCAACCCCCACAATTCTGCAATTCTGTGTGCAGGACCCAGCACTGAGCCTTGTTGAACCTTGGACAACTGAATCATAGAATTGCCTGGGATGAAAGGGACCACAAAGATCATCCAGTTTCAACCTCCTTGAATTGGACTCAATCAATCCAGCCTAACCAGATCTCTCTGTAGGGCCTTCCCACCCTCAGGCAGATTGACACTTTCTCCAAACTTGACATCATGTACTAACTTAGCAAGGAGGCACTTAACGCCCTCACGCAGATCATCAATAAAGATACCGAACAGAATAGGCCCCAGCACTGACCTTCTCTGACCAGTTACCAGCCGGATTTAACTCCATTCACCTTCACCCTCTGAGCCCAGCTACCCAAACAAGTATTTTGCCCAGCAAAGAATTCACCTGTCTAAGCCGTGAACTGCCTGCTTATCCAGGAGAATTCAGTGAAAGATAGAATCTAAGACATTGCTAAAGTCTAGGTAAACTGCATCAAGAGCCTTTCGCTCATCCACCAGACAGGTCACTTGATCACAGGAGGCGATCAGGTTGGCCGAGCAGGACCTTCCCTCCACTAACAACAGTTGTCTAGGCCAGATTCCATGGCCGTCCCACACACCCTGTGTGATTGCGCTCGAGATGATCCACCCCATAACCTTCACCAGTACTACGCTCAGGCTGACAAGTTTGTAGCACCCTGGATTCTCCCTTCAGGTGGGAGTCATGTTGACAAGCCTCCAGTCACCCGGGGCTTCTCCAATTGACCAGGACTACTGATAGATGATACTGAGGAATCCGCTAGATTCCTCGTGACAGTTCAGCTTGAGTAGCAGGTCATTCCTTCCTCCTGAATTATGTGATGTTTATTTTGCTTCCCATCTCTGTATTCTGGCTCAAGGACCTGAGTACCCTGAGGAAAACTGTTCTGACTATAAATAAGCAAAAAAGGCATTGAGTACCTCAGCCTCATTCTCGTCCTTAGTGGCAATAACGGATGGATGTTCTCCTCAGCCTTCCTTTTGCCTGCCCCAAAAGCAACAAACTTTTTTTCCAAGAAATTCAGTGAAATCTGAAGTTTTAGCAATGGAGAGAAGTAGTAAGAGAGGATCAAATGAAGACTGTGAGAGGTGGGGAAAAAAGCAAGTATGAGCGTAAGAAAAACCCATTGGAAAGGCATTTCCCTGTGAAAGACTGGAAAGGTCTTAGTGCACATAGTAAAATTCCTACTATTTGGTATGTCCTGTTCAGAATTCACTCATTTTCTAAGCCTAGCTATATCAAATATACTGGAGTATCACCAGCTCATCTTCCTTACTGCTAACTTAACAAGATTTTCAGTTTGAATAACTCTTTTGGTCAAAATTAGGGCTATTACTACATATAATGTACATAAAGCATATGCTCTATCAGATGATGCAGAAAAGGAGACTTACAAGGAGGATGAGAAAAATAAAGATTAGAAAGAACATTGCAAACATAAGGGAAATAAAAATGAATGTGTAACAAGACAATCATTAAAAAAAATCTCATTAGCGAAGTTTAAGCCACTAACAGAGAAGTTTATGAAAGACAGCAATTCAGTTGTTTTCCTGAAGCAATATTATGGTGATGCAAGCTCTTCAGCTTTATCATGCTTCTACGTAGGTACACTTCATATACTTTTGAAGCTAGTCTGAAGACCCAAGAGGTCCTTCTTGACCTTGAACTTTGTGCTTTTGGCATTAGATCTGTCACCCACTCAAAACAGATAAGATTAATGCAGTAAGAACAGAGGGGAGAAAACTGGGGCTGTGACTAAAACACATAAATGGTATTGAAGAAAGGGCCCATGACAGTTACTGTGTTGAGGATGGACAAAATTGCTTTTCTTCTTTAGGGAGAGGGGCAGGCAGATCATTACTTAGGCAAGCAGTTAGATTAATTGGCTTTTACCAAGCTCTGTGCTGCAACAGAATAACTGCTTCCCAAACCTGACCTAATTCATTTAGAATCTGCTTGAGTATTTTCTCACTGAAGCACATGACCAGCATAGTACATAGTGTGCTGCAAAAATAATACTGTGAAGTCACACAGTCCCATATCAAATAAAAAGATTTCTCATGAGCAAATTAAAACTTCATAAAACCTTGTTGCAGCACAACTTTTTTTTTTTTTTTTTTTTTTTTTTTTTTTTTTACTTTGGTACAGCATCTTACAATTCAGCACCCAGCATCAAACCATCTGGGCATCAACGTAGCCTCTACAGTGACTTCCCATAAAAATTCTCGCTACTCGCCTTTTCACATGCCTCACAGAAAGGGTTGTGGAGATCTGCACTGCATCGCATTTGTAAGAGCTGCACTCAAGAATAGTCACAAGGTACACATTAAAATTAGGGACAGATTCTAAATACATTCCGCAGAGCTGCTGAGGGCAGCTGTTTCTTCACAGCCCTGCAGACATCTAAGGATTCCCAGTAACAGCACCTTTCCCTGTGACAGCCAAGTGCAGCAAAGGGAATCAGACACAAACAGTTACCATGTCACCTATCAGTTACCTTCCTGTCCACAATCAATTATGCAGTTAAATATCTGTTCTCAAGTACCCTAACCAGTTATCAAATTATCCAAACCAAAGAATGCAGTACAAATACAATTTACAATACAGAAGAAGAAAACACCCAGACCCTAATGGTAACTGTAAGAGTTTTACTCAGCCATCCACTTAGGTGTTTCAAAGGCACTAAAGAGTTCATTTTCGCAGAGCTTAAGTATTATTTCAAAAGAACCATTTAAGGTATACGGGATCCTAAATAGCACTGAACGCATTTGCTGCCTTTTGAGTAAGAGATTTTGCATTCTTACACAGCAGAGGCTTTTTTTTCTTTTTTTATACATTCAGATAAGGGTGCAGCTCCTACCACCTAAGGCTCGAGAGATTTATGGATAATAATGGGAGCGCATAATAAACGAGCACATTTAGATGTACACCAAACACAATCTGCATCAGTCAATCTAACTGCTGGACAACTGATACAAGTATACACATAAATGTAAAACAAAATAAAATTCTTCAGCCAGTCAGGCTGCTTCTTCAATAAACACTTAATGCATTTCATAGCCTTGGACTGACATGGATAATGTATTACTTTTCTCTTTGACCAAAGGATACTACCGAATTTATTTTTTAAGCCAGTGAATCTGTTAAAGCAGAAAGGAACAGTCATCCTACTGCACTGCTAGCAATAAAAATGTAGCAACCTCATCAATCATTTTGTGTTAGAGGAACAATATTGTGGCAACGTCAGGTTCTGCACACATCCCGCTTTGCTCACAAAACAACTGCATCTTATCTGCACATCAATTGTTGTTCTGAGTACAGGCTGCTTTTTTCCCAGTCACATCACTTATTGTGACAATGAGGGTATGAGGGTTTTTTTTTTGCATCTTTTTCTGTTATAAATACCAGTCTGTACAAATGACAACAATACAAATTCCGTGTATGCCTTTTTCGTGAATAAGAGACCAAAAAAAAAAGAACCATAGCATTCCATATTTGAACTTGACAACTTTATGCTGTTCTTTTTCAGTCCTTATCAATCAAAACCACTGAAGTAAAAAATAAGCCTAAAGAAGAACTCTGGACTGTATTCATCTTTGTAAACCCATATTAAAAGCCTCTCGATTCTTGGGAAAAAGCATTTTGAACAACACATGCAGCAGAGACAAGCAGACAGTTGTTTAGTCACCCTATGGTCAAAGCATCCATCCCACGTTGATCAAAGCAGATGCATCTAATTTTTCTTTCTCTTCTATCTTTCTATGGCCAGCAATTTAAGACGCTCAGAAAAGTCTTTCTTAGAAACCCAGAGTCCTGCTTTTGCAAGCCTGACCCTGAATCCAGACCTGAGTGCAGGACAGCATCAGCAACAGGGCTCCCGAGGGCTGAACCTGCACCTGCTCACATCCACCACTCAGAGTGGCTTCCCATCCTCTCCTCCAGTCCTTCCATCCCTACCCTAAGCTCTCTTAAACAATTAAATCCCACAAAATTCAGTTTAAAATTTAGCAGTTATCTGGTATTCCCCTTGATTTGTTTTCATCTTTTCTGAGCCAAGCTTCTCCTCCCCAAATATTTATCCACACCTACTCCATATATTACAATCTTCTGGTAAGGGTACTTGCATAAAGAATAAAAGGAGATATGCTTAGAGTAGGAATTCACGATGACTGTCTATCTCTTATTTTTCCTACTTCTCTGTTATCTCTTAGGTAACGCCTAAGTACGTTTTACTGCTTTTTCAACTTCACTATCACACTTGGAAATATTATTTCCTTTGCTGCTGCTCTTTCTTCCGCTTAGACACAGACCATCTGCCATCCTGCTCACCAAACTACTTGTCAGCTTTAATATCTGTAGGCACTGAAGGATATTCTAGCATGAATTATTTTCATATTTTTCTTCCCAAAGTTTGGTTTAAAAGATAGCACTGTATTGTAATGAGAAACTATGAAGAAGCAGCAAAAGCCCATAGCAGATGGCACAAAAGACACGTACCATAAATTTTCTGTGTACTTTCTACCACTCATTACAAGTTTACTCAAATCCTCTTTTGCCAATCAACTTCAAATGGTTTTCAGCATTAAGATATTAAGCAAAAGATCTCAAATTATCCAAATTTGATTTTCTCCCCAAAGCTGATTTGTTTATGCTAATATGTAAAACACACAGGTTGCTCCACTGAAAAATGTGCAGATGATCTACAGACTAATCCAACTACAGAATCCTTGGAGTAAGTCTAATGAAGCAGTGGTAAGGACTGCAGCTCTAGCAGGCAACTTGACAGCTGATGAAAAACAGTGTTATCCAAAGCAATGCACACTGAAAGCACAAGCTGCACCATTTTTCCTAATGTCAACACTTCTATACTTGATCTGAAAGATCAAGACGGAAAAAGTTCTGTAGCCCAGCCGTTCTGAACCATTTGATCCAGGAATGAAAAGAAGGGAAGATCAAGCCTCTTCCTATACCTGCAGACCATTTTACATTTCACTAATTCTCACACTGAGGCTTAAATTATTCTCACTTCCAGGACAAACTCAATTAGGAAGTTGTAAAACACAGCATTCTTTTTAGTTTTCTTATTTTGGATATGCAAAAGCTCGTTTAATTTAATTTCAGCAAATAGCTTGTACGACAAACGATTTGACAATATATTAGAAAAAAAAACACAAAACAACAAACAAAACAACCGCGAAAGACCAGCCAGTCACCAGAATTATGTGTTTAAATCTTGTCCACATTGTCTGACATTAATCACGGTTTGATTTGAAGAACTTATGGATCTTTTCCAAAGAAAATGATTCTATAAATCTTGACAACCCTGGGGAGGAATATCAGAATATCAGGACACCAAGTAGTACACAAGAATGAGAGTAGTTAGCTACTAAGAACCTGCCAAGTTTTAGGAAAAAAAACCCTTTAATTTCAGAAGTACATTAATGAGCACTAATGACCCAAGAAGCAGGTTGCCATTATTGTGTCATTCAATTTAGAATTGACACATACCTGAAGTATCTTAAATGTATCTTACATTAAAATTGAAGCAAGGTCTAGCTCTAGCAAAGATCTTTTTAAATTATTTTCCTCTTTTTTTTTTTTTCCCCCCCTTTTCTTTGTTTCCATTGATGGCAACAGTTAAGAGGTGAAAAAGGAAAAAAATACTGAAGTTTTTACCATTTTTTGTGCTAAATTCTGCAGTGAAGGTCATGATGCTGCCAGTTGGGCTAAACCTCTGGACTTGAGGGTTTTCCCCATCCGTGTCCCTGCCCCAGATCTGCCCCAGTTGATACTGAATAATTTCCCTCCAGCATGAAACAGCCAGACAGAACAGCTATAACTCTGAGTCTGCCTCGGTCTGATCTGTCGAAACTTCTTAGCAAAAAGAGCCTCTAAATGTCACATTATAACAATTATTTTTTAAATTATTCTACTGTATGCTAATTAACCTCTGATGAAGTAGGAAATTACATTTCTCCCATTACATACAAAGGGAACTTAGAGGGATTTCAAGTCAGAGAACCGTACGGTGGTACTAAAAACTACCATGAAGAATCTATGCAGCTTTCCCAACATCTTCTAGAAAAAAAGGCTTCTCACTGATGCAGGGTTGAGCAATCTACAAGTCCCAGAGAAAGAAGAGGACTTCTCCGAATGTACCTTTCAAAGGCAGACAGTTTACAAAACATAATCAAACTGAAATGCATTTTCACAAGCTCCACAAGCTCCATAACTTCCCCACACAGATGCTCTTCTACATTTAAAACTATTGCATTTGTTGGTAGTTGAGAAAATGTCAGAGTCCTTATCACAAATGGGCCCAACCTGTTCCTCTGCTTACAAATCTGCATAGTAACATCGTCACTTAGTCAAAGAAATGGCAGCTATCAATCTCTGTGAATGTGCCATGAATCCTATTTTTTTAGTTAAGAGCAGGAAAACTGTTCTCTATTAAAACAAATTCAATAGCAAATACTGGCTTATACACAGAGTTCAGGAGCTGAAAGTTGTCCTACTTGTGCAATGTTTTAATACGCCTTGCTGCTAATGGTTTTTCTTTTTTTTTTTTTTTTTCCACGTGGCATTCCCTTTTGTCTTTTAAGACTACATCCTGGAAACAGAATACAGATTATTGTTGTAGTACTGTACAGAAGTCCTGCTACGCTCAGCAATACAGGCACTCAACCTGAATTACTGATGACTGCAAATTTCATAGCTCTAAGGAACAAAACATGGATGAGACTGATACTAGGTCTGCTCGGCTAATTTTGTTTACCCTCAGTGGAAACATACCATGTCAAAATAGCATTGATTTTTCAGAGAATATCTGTCATTGCTCATTTACTAGCTTGCTGTCTGTCATATTGTCTCTGCTGTCTATTCAATAAACAGTTATTTCCTTGTTTAGTGTGAACAGAGAATAAACTGAGCAATCAAGGTCTGACAGGACATACCAGTAGAGCTGACATGGGCTATATCATGTACTTCCAGCTTATGTCTGTTGCCACATGAAAGTCAGTTCACACTGCTGCAATGGACTATAAGCTATAATACAGATAGACTCCTCCTTACGTTAGCGTTATTCCATTTTTGACGATCCTTTGATAACAAAAATGACTTCACATGTTTGATCCGTAACAAGTTTTTACGTTGGTCATTCTGAAAGCAATGCTTCCCACCTACTTGCAAGGAAAAAACAACAGATACAAAGAGCACGATGAAACTATTTAATAAAGCTACTTTTCAAATACAAAATGTTTTCTCCACATGGTCACCACCGCTGGCTATGTATTTTTACCAGTGAAGAACTAAAGCATGCATACTGCACTTGTAGAAATTTGCATGGCTGAGCGGAAAGGGGCTTGCCTTCAAGATTGTTTTCACCACTGCTGAAATGCACCACCCACTGCCTCACTGTGCTCACATCCACTGTTTGGTCCCCATAAACCTTAAATGTGTTCCAGTGAACATCAATGGGTTTTGTTTTTTCTGTATGGAAGAATTCTATTCCACACCTTTGCTTCATATGCACTTGTACGTCAGATGCTATTCCGTCAGACTGCCCCTCTGCTGCCATCTGTCACACAGAAACAAAATGGAACAGAAAGATGGTGGGAAGGTTCAGCCTCTACTCCCATACTGCCAACAACCACCTCTGATGCCATGGGCCAATTTAATGAAATAGAAGGCACTACTTTTGGAGCAGGCCTCATCTTCTCTTACAAACCCACATAGGAGCCTTTGTGGCTCTGAGTTTGAGGATTTAAATTCCTCCTTTAAAAGTGAACTGCTAAGGTCAGCCTCCACCAAATGCTCCTACTTAACAGCTTAAATCCTCCCTACTTCAGAAGAACACGATCTGTCAGTGAAGTAGATTGTGTACAGAACAGAACAGCATCAGATACACAGAGTAGAAGCTTGGTCCCAGACTGTCACCTTACCAAACCCATTCGGCCAGCCAACCTGGACTCATGTAAAATCTGAGGCTGAGAGCAGCTGCATATGATTACTTCCATCACTAAGCTTCAAGACCATTTTTATTTGCCAGACCAATCGAGTTCCACATCAGAAAGGAATGGTAGGAGGCCTGCCTCAATGCAACCATGGGGACCTGACTTCAGCTCATAGCAGCAGCTGGCAGTTGACACAGAATATTGCACTATAACCCCTACCATCAATTGCAGAAACTTGCTAAGCAGACTCAACCCGAACAAAAATGTAATTTAACCGGCCATCTGTTTTTAAGTCTTCCAGCAACATTTACAAGATTACTATGGAATGGAACACGCGGATTCACAACACACAAAATTCTAGATAATGCTAAATGGCATATTCTGACCACAAAAAGAAAAACAACAGCTAATTAACTTTGCCTTAAATGCATTATCACATATTCCTCCCACCTTGCGTCTTAAGATATTCAATACTATTATACCGGATTTAAACAGTTTATCTGGCTTGTGTTCCAATGGCTAGAAAATAAATACTGATTTTCTGACAATGGTAATATTTCATTGGTATGTAGCTTTTTCATTTGGAGTTGTTTAGACATCAATATATACAACTTAAGTTTCACATCTCCCTTCTGAAGCAAGTCATTGTTTCTTAGAAGCATAAAGAATAAAGAAAAAATATCTTAAAGCTTTTAAAGCATTTAAGCCTTTGTTTACTGAACTCTGAACTAAATCTAACCAAAAAGGTTGCTTAAAACTTGGAGGGTAAACTCATAGAGACAGCAAATTAATATGACATTAATAGAAGATAAGCTTCCAACAGGAACTAAACCAAACTGGAATACTTCAAGCCTTCACATTAACAACAACATATGAAACCCAAAGTTAATAACATACATATATGTATTGGTTACTGTTAATCTCCACATCCACAGGAGCGTCCTAAAAATGCCACTGCTTGCTCCATGGCTGCACTGTGGTTCAGATGCAGCCAGAGCCACTCGGAGGGAACTTCTCTGCCAGCAGAAGCAGACAGATTAATACGCTAGGGCTGCTCCACTGCATAGCAAACGTCTTTTTAGAAGGACTTACTAAGTCAAGAGAATAAAATTTGGCACATCGTCTATCAAGGAAATTGCAAGCTTTCTGAGGTAAAGCAAATAATTTTTTCAATTAAACACAATTCATTCAGATGCTTCAAATACGTTTTGCATCTTTTCAGTGCATTAAAGCAAAATCATCTTGTGCCATCTCTAGGGTAGGATGGTACTATAAAAATACGTGTTTAAACATATCGCAGATTTTAGGTTTAACAGTTCATCACTAGAAACAGTTGAGAAACCATAAAAAAACCTTAACCTTTTTCTTCCAGAAAAGGAAACAAAACAAGACATTGACCCACTCAGATCTCTATGGTGTGATTTAGGCATTCATCTGGAAGAGAGGAAAATCAGGTCATACTGAGCAAGGACTTGAACATGAATTTTGCCTGTAACAGGTAAATATGCCATTCTCTCCTAACTTGGGATCCCCTTTTCTGTACAAAACCAGAACTTTTTTTTCCCCTAAGCTTGAAAAAGCTTTCCCTGTAAAAGTACTGTTGTGGCACAGAGAAAGCCTCGATACCGCAAATGCAATCTTTCTTCAGATAAAATTCTATTTTATTAAATAAATAAATAAAAGCATAAAGAAAAAACTAACAACAACAACAACAAAAATTAAATTTAGACATTGCCTTTCACAAACAACCCACGCAGTGGATATTTTCTCCTGATAAGCGTCAGGTATTACCTCTTTCTGTATCTTCAGAGATAACTGGAGTCAGCTCCCTAAATAAGAAAATGGAATATGGGCATATGTTCAGTGTAAAAGCACAGAGACAATTTGGACATGAAGCTGGAAATTATATATTTTAAATTCCACTATGTGGCAAAAATAAAACAGACACATAAGGAAGAAAGAGAAGCCAAAATAAGATGGAACAGACTGCACATGAGAAGCAGTTTGTGACCTTGACATTCACCTGAAAGACAGGGTTGGAACAAACAGCGAAAACCAAACTTTGGTCTCTAAGAGGGGAGAGCAGGCCACTGGCAGGAACCATGTGGGAGGAATTACAGCACAGGCACAGGGCAAATGCTGAGTAGGGATAGAGATTACTGGAGAGCAAAGAGTCACTAACAAACGCAATTCAGATGCTGAAGGGAAAAAGCTCCTTAACCAGGGAAGGATGTAAAGTAGATATGTGGACACTCTCAGCAACTTTGCTGATGATACGAAGTTGGGAGGATTGGCTGACACGCCTGAAGGCTGTGTTGCCATTCAGCGAGACCTGGACAGGCTGGAGAGCTGGGCAGTAAGAAACCGGATGAGGCTCAACAAAAGCAAGTGTAGAGTCTTGCATCTGGGGAGGAGTAATTGCATGCACCAATACAGGCTGGGGGATGAGCTGCTGGAGAGGAGCTCTGCAGACAGGGATCTGGGCATCCTGGTAGACGACGGATTGGCCATGAGCCAGCAGTGTGCCCTCATGGCCAAAAAGGCCAATGGCACTCTGGGGTGCATTAAAAAGAGCGTGTCCAGCAGGTCGAGGGAGGTGATCCTCCCCCTCTACTCTGCCCTGGTAAAGCCTCATCTGGAGTACTGCGTCCAGTTCTGGGCTCCCCAGTACAAAAAAGACAGGGATCTCTTGGAAAGAGTCCAGCAGAGGGCCACAAAAATGGTGAGGGGCCTGGAGCATCTCTCCTATGAAGAAAGGCTGAATGAACTGGGTCTATTTAGCCTTGAGAAAAGACGACTCAGAGGGGACCTGATCCAGGTTTATAAATATCTGAGGTGTGGGAGCCTTAGTGGTGAGGCCAGTCTCTTCTCAGTGGTACGTGGAGACAGGACAAGGGGAAACGGACATAAGCTGCAGCACAGGAAGTTCCGCACGAATGTGCGCAAGAACTTCTTTACGGTGATGGAGCACTGGAACAGGCTGCCCAGGGGGGTTGTGGAGTCTCCTTCTCTGGAGATGTTCAAGTCTCGCCTGGACGCCCACCTGTGTGACCTGGTTTAGGGAACCTGCTTTGGCAGGGGAGGTTGGTCTCAATTATCTCTAGAGGTCCCTTCCAACCCCTACAATTCTGTGATTCTGTGATGTCATCATGAAAGGTAAGAGGAAAGAATAAAAATGAAGAAACTATATAGTAAAAAACAAAACAAATAGGACAAGAAAGAGAGAATATTCTTAAATAACAGAAACTTGTTGTACATCAAATCTTCTCTTTTTTATGATAACCCAATTGAGACGCCAAAATAGGAGTAAGGGGAAGGAGAGGCAAACAAGAACAATGGTCGGAATTACTATACTATACAACATCAAATGAACAACAGCATGTAGATTTCAGCTAGCATGTTCAGTTGGTCAATGGTTCAGCACCAGACCATTCAGAGCTAGACTGTCAAAGGTGATATTCAGGCTGTTTATAGAAGTAACAAGAAAAACTTTCTGTTTACCAGGCCTCTTAATTTGTGACTGATGATGGCAGCAAACAATCAGACTCCTTTTTTCCCCCACAGCAAAAAGGCAGTTGCACCAAGAGCAGACTCACAAGCCTGTAAGCGCAAAGCTCTGGGAAGAGGTTGGAAAGAAACAAATCCCCCACTCCAAGCAGCCCACCAAGAGCTGCCTTTTCTAATCTGCTCTTTCCTTCCCTCTGAGGACAATACGGGTATCTTCTTGTCTTTAAAAAATCGTTTTCATGATCAAGATTACCACTGAAAATGACTGTAGGAACACATCTTCATGGTTGACAATTTCAAACCCTTAATGGTCAACAGAAAAAAAACTATAATGTAACAGGAGTCAGACATGGAAGTCAGAATAAGACGATGGAACCTCAAAGGATTAATTAATAAAACATTTAGCAGCTTTAGTGAAACTGAGATTTTAATGAGATTTTAACCTTCTTGATCTTTCTGATTCATGGAAAAATAGCTTCATAAACTTCTGGTTTTGCACAGTAAAACAGTACCCAGAACAGCTGTTGTCTGTCCTTTGTTGTCAAAAATGACAGCTACGAAAGGCCTCAGAAAATGAGCCTGAAAATGCCTTCACGAAGCTGAGAAATATCTTTCTTCACAAAAGAAAGATAACTACCTAAATGGGGTAATCAAACTCATAATAATGTTGACCCCTAATGTACTCAGCAAGATTACCGTCATCCTGGAAAGAGACATATATACACTCTACCCCCAAAGCATCAAGTATTCACAGCAAGGCAGAGCACTTACTGCATTAATATTGCATGATACACTTACTTCAAGTTTTCTTTAATGAGCGGAGATTGTTCAAATAAGCTGTCTGAATGCTGATAGAAGCTTTAAGAGGAGTGCAAAGTCTAACATAATAATAACTGCCTTAATGAACACCTTTGCAGCACAGTACAGATGTAAAGCAAATAGTAAAGTTCAGTTAGGAGCATGGAGAATCTTACAAGATATGTTTTGGTGTGGGAAGTTTATCTGGAAACTCAACCCAAATACTTTGAGATGCTGAAGTTCTTAGATATAAGCCCCTTAATGCTTTTAATCTCAAGGTGATAAGCATGTGTTGGATTGTTCAGTCTGTAAGAATCAGGGTAGACTTCATCTTCCTGACACTTATTACTTACACCTATGCAATACAACTAAACCTATGGTCAGGCCAGTGTATCAGCCATCCAACAACTTTGTGATTTATCTGCACACTCACTGTTGCTTTCTTTTCTAGAATCCCTTTAACACAGAACCACTAATAAGGAAAGTCAGAACACTTAGTTCAAAGTTAGATTTTATACAAATGGAAGTATTCAAAGGCATGTGAGTGGTTGTCAGTGAGAAAAATGCATCTCTGTTCTCCATGAGTTCTTACTATCTTCTGCAAGAGGACATCTTTACGCAATCTATACTATCTTAATCGAACCTGAAGATTTATCATCAGAAACAGGTCTAAAGCAATGAAATAAAATGAAATGGCAAAAAGCTATTTGGACAGTCAAATAGCTAATTTACAAAAAGGGAACCTGAGGAAACGAACATTTTTCGTTGAAATCACTGACACGTTTTATGCAATAATCCATCCTGAGATTGATTATTCACAACGAATCACCTTTGTTCATACTTGTCTCCCTAAGAGGTATGGTTGTTGCACTGCTGAATTTTTGCCTTACAAGGCCTGCAAAACTGATTTGACAAGCTAAACTATTGACTGTCCTGTCCATACAGGCAAAATCAGAGGTGTCTGTTTGAGATGATCAGAGATCGACACTGAAAGGAACATCCTGCTGGTATGAAGAGCATGCAAGTCAGAAAAACTAGCTGCTCAGACCAATGTGCTAAATAGGATGGTTCTAGAACATCCCAGAACACGCACTTCACGCTATATATATACTTACGGTTGTTCAGACATGGGACAGCCAAGAGCTGATTTAGGAAACCATAGCATGTTTGTAAGAAAAGCAGGCAGGAGAAGCTGATGGCTTGAAGTCTTGTCACTTCAGAAGGTGCTTGTTTAGTGACTGTGCCTTGCCGCCTTCTCCTTCACGCACCAAGATGAACCCAGCGCTCGCGGAGGAGCAGGCTTGCCAGTGGGAGAGCACGATTCACAGCTCTGTCCTTTATATAAGAACATAACCTCTATTCACAGCCATCTGCTGGGACTGTTGTATAACAAGCCATAATCTACCGTTGCTGCCATCACATGGTAAATTTCCTTAAAATACACATGTGAGAAGCGCTACACAAAGATCTAGAAATTCTTTAACTAGATGCAAGTCCCAGATATCACAGATGAATGGTAACTTGGGAAAGGCAGCCTTTAAGTTTCTCTACATGGGGAGCCTGTAATTTCCTTCCTGATTTCTATAATCTGCGTCATACAGGAAAATACACTGATTAAAACTTCTTGTGGACTCTGATTTGCAATGCTCAGCATCTCAATTTGGGATTTACTCTGAGATCAAATAATAGAAGTTTTCAATTTCATTATCAGCATTTCACATAGAAGCGTTTTTTTGAAGTAATAGTAGGCAATTGCTACTAGGAAACTACTGCCAGTAGTACGAAAATAATTCTGAGGTTTTTTTCCCCACTGTCAGTTATATTTCATCTACCTGATACCGTCACTTCTTCACAGATTTCTACTGACATGCAGTCTTTACAAGTTAAGAACAGAACACCCATGGTGTAAAAGGTGCGCCAAAAATAGTCATACTTCAACTACGACTACTTAAAAAAAAAAGTTTTTGAAAATAATTTTGAGTAATCAGATGCTAATACATTCTTGCCTTCCAAGAAGAGAGAAGAACAGAGAATGAAGAACTGATGTTCCTCTAAAACTAATAAAAGGATTCTAGTAAAATTCAGACTTTTTTTACTTCTCCAAACAAACCTGTGTGATTTCTTATTTTTATGTTATTGAACAAAGCTATAAATTTAGCAACGGCTGACAACTCTTCTAAAACTAAAT
The DNA here is from genome assembly GCF_019238085.1 of Lagopus leucura. Lineage (NCBI taxonomy): Eukaryota > Metazoa > Chordata > Aves > Galliformes > Phasianidae > Lagopus > Lagopus leucura. The sequence continues at coordinate 4,405,131 of NW_024962255.1, read as the reverse complement.
TACGAAACTGAAAGCCAACGTAACCCCCTTGAATCTTTTTAGACAAGACATCCAGGGGAAGAACATAAAAAACAGATTTTAAAAATCTGTTCTGTAGTAGCAATAGTAAAATCCCTACAAAACATTCCTACTGCACATTCTGCATACCACTGTTTATACATTTGTAGAAATGAATATTAATTCTAGCTGTTTCTTATGCATTTTAAATTGGGTTTTGGAGATGGTGTGAAAATTACACTCTCAAAACTGATCATGATTTTGAGCACGCATTGTGTGCTCACTGAAACAGCAGCAAACTTGTGATTTCACTTTCTCTTTTGGGCTTCAACTTTTTGATGTGCTCTGACAAAGAACATCTTTGTGATTCCATCAATTAATGGCAAATTATTTTACTAATGTTGAGTCAATCTTGCACCTATATTTTGAGCATTTCAGTCTTTTCTGCAGAATAAAACTTACGCTCTTACTTCAAAACAAAAAAATGAACAAACAAAAAACAAGAAAAAAAACCCAAAACTATTTGCACACAAAAAAATTTTACAGTGTCAACAGAACTCACTAAATTAAAAAACCCTTCCTCTACAGTGTGTATTCTGAGGTCTCTACCCACATTTGACCAAAGAGGTGGAGAGGCATGTGTCTGCTTTCTCAGGGATGTCTTTTCTTTCGGAATTCACCTTCCTCAGGTTTCAAGTTTCCCAGACCTCATTACAATATGATGCATCTTTTCTTGTCTACAGAAAAACCCATTAAAACTTCTGAAGTGATTCAAGTCTCTCTTCCCCTTTATTGCTATTTCTATAACAACAATTCCTTCCTTTCAGTTTTTAATGCATCAATTCTAATTATGGTTATTTGTGATGTATTTAAACCAGTGGAATTCTGTCTCTATTTAATTTTAAAAATAAACAATTGTTAAAAGAAACATCTTGCTAACTTGATGGGCACTAAAAGATCTTAATCAAACCTTTCACTGCCATGGACTTCACCCAATCATTGCTGCCACACATCTTAAAATCTGATTTTACAAGGCAAAAAAAATCACCTTTTGATTATTTGTCTTGGGAAAAGATTAATATTCCTAAGTAACAATGATTTTTATAGTGAACATGCAGTTGATGTCACTCTTCACTTTGATTGGTATAAGTGTGTAAAACTATTGCTATTAGAAAGGAAAGTTGGCCTGCAGCTGCTTGGTCTGTATGATTTATTTTTTATTTTTTAACCACAAAGCACTTTTAACAGATGACAACTCTTCTAGAGTAAGTATTGCAGAAGGCCTTAAAAACCCTCCATTTAATTTTTATTTTATTTTATTTTATTTTTTGAGACAAAGCTAAGACAGAACTCAGGTATAGATACATATTTCAGAAAAAAACCTCTAAGATTAAAGAAGCTGAATGATTAATCTGTTTTAGGATGACTAAATATGTAAAGGAGGACTCCACAGTATTTAGATATCCGCCTCTGTCAAGGCAGTCCTCACATCGTCCTTCGATTGTCTTCCACTCCTTACTGCTCCTACCTACCTTCAAATGCTTTCTAAGACAAAAATTTTACTGACTCCTATGTCTTCCAGAAATCAAAAAAGGAAGAAAAACATTTGAGAAGAATATTGACAAAAATCACAAACATTACGTAAAGTTGACACCCTGTTCAGGTTCTTAAAAAAAAAAAACAAAACAAACAGGCTCAGAAGTTTCACTTATTTTATCCAAACAACTTGAAAAGATAAAGAATTTCTTCGAATATTTTACAGACATCCTCTATTTAGTAAAAGTTCATTTGAAGACTGCTTTCATGGTGTCCAGTGCAGTAGTTGAGCAGAACCACAAAGCTAGATCTGCTCAAAGCAGGAGACTGAGCCTCCTGAGTTCTGCTGAGAATTCGAGACTTCTCTTTCAAATTAAATTATCCTATTATCTTACAAATATAAAACCGGAGGGAAGAAAGGCGCCTAAAATTAGACTGAAACACACAGCTTCAAGACTAACATAACCACTACAGCTTCTGGCAATGAACCTCTTCCTAAAGCTGAGTCTGTGCTCACAGAAAGCTTCTCAAGTGGGATTACCCAGGGCAGTGGGCTGGCACAGTGCTGAAACCATAGACGCACATGTAAGCTCTAAAACTTCCCATTTAGACATGACCCAGGAGTTCTAAACCAGGGTAGGCAGAAAAAAAATGCATTTCTATCAATAAAAAACAGTCACTAGGACTTGGGAGGAGTAAAGTGAGGAGTGTTCATGTCTTGAGGCCTTGAAGACACTCCTAGGGAAACAGATTCATTTTTAACTACCTAGAGGTTTTTTTACTTATAGCCACAGAGTCTTACAGGAGAAGGTTTTTGATCCTTTAGTACATAAAGAAGTAATCTAAGGACAAATATCTGCACGCTCCAGACATACAGCTTGCAGGTTTGTCTTTGATGAGATAAAAAAAAAAAAAAAACAACTTTATTTGTGCCATGTTGGCACAGGTTAGTCTATAATATGACCACAAGCTAAAGCTAAGTATATAGGAACAAGACTCCTGACATTAGAAAATCTGGACAGACAAACCCAAAGCATAATGTGATTCTGCTGGTGGAAAAAATTATCAGTATAGAAAGAGGGTGCACATTTTAACAAAAAACATAAAAAAAAAACACATTTGGATCTGGCTGGATCCAGACAAAAATTTTGTCTGGAATCTGAATTCCTCAAAGAAGGGAGTACACAAAAACTGTTTTTAGTGACCCGCTCACGCCAGTTTAAAGTTGTTAAAATAATGAAGTCTAATCAAACTGCAGAAGGAATTAAATGATGAGGTTGACTGCAGTACCAGAAGCATGGCTTAAAAACCTTTTAGTTTTCCATCCTACTTTCCTATTTCTAGAAAATAATGCATTTACTTTGAAAAACAACAGGATGGGATTCCTCTTCATTGATGCTTTTAAGGTCAAATGGGAAAACTCAAGTGTTATTATTTCTCATAAAAAATTAATACTGCACATTATAAAACTGAAATACATTTTCCTTTGCATGGCAAAGAAGCTTTTGAAACTGTTAGGGATAAATTACTTGTGAAGTGAGTTCAACAGAATTTGGTGGAAAAAAAAATCTACCACCAAATAATGCCTATATGACAAATTGCTTTCTTGATTGCTTTCCTCTACACTTTGGAACAGATGCGAAGAGAAGCTAAAGCTGCAGAGGTTACATTTCGCCTCAATGTAAAAATTAATTAAATGGAATATCTGCAGCCTAGGTACAACTTACCTTTCAAGACTCCTTGGGCCAGGCAGCTCTACTCCAGAACACTATAAAGCATAGTATGTGAGTACATTTGTACAATTTAGGCTGCATAGAAGTTTCCAATCCTACAGATAAACACAGGACTACACATGCCTGAAGAATGACTTGTATGTAAAAGTTATACAAAAGCTTCATTTATAATGTTGAAAATCTAAGTGGTAACCATCGCCATGAACCACATGTGTAAGAGGAGTTAGCTCAAATGGAGAAAGCTGAAGCAATATTTCAAATATACTCCTTTCATTTCAGCACGTGAGTGCTATCTCACGTTAGCCCTTCCTCCATACATGAGGGAGGAGAAGAGTAGATAATAATTAATAGGCTTGTATTGCCCTGTGTTACGGAGGCTGACGGCTTCCCTCCTCGTGACAGTGACTTTGAGCATGAGTTGTGCTGTCATGTAACAGGCAGCCCTTTTCCCTTTTTGGCAACATCATTCATTTTTTTAGGCTTCTTGCTGCTCCCATGCCCTAAGGAGGTTTCACACATGTTCCAAGATTAACCAATATATTTTGCTTTTATATGTAAATTCAATTAATTTTTGCTCTTTCACTTTCAGAAAAACTAGCTAACAGCAGAGAAATTAAATGAAGTGAAAGAGCAAACAGCATCTGTGATGTTTCCCATGACTGAAGGTCCACTAGAAGGTCTTGCACTTGCCATGTTTTGGCATTGCTGCCTTTCCATCTTACATCTCATTTCTTATCAGTTTGATCCTAACTTTGACCTGAAAATAGGTAGCAGGTGGCAGATATGACTGCAAGAAGGTTCGTACTCCTCCCTGAATCACTGAAATTGCTTAGTGAACTCTGAAACCATCAGTGATTTCAAGAGGTTTCCCAACAAAAGCATCTTAAATATAGCAGCTGTTCATGCTAACTAGGCAAAATGCACATGATACAGCATATAATCCATATAAACTGTTACATGAATTGAACCTTATCTGTGCAGTACAGTGAAGATGTGCCTAAGATAGCCATTAAGTGAGGTAAGAAGCTGTGTTTGACTTGGTATTGAAAGGAAAGCACTGCAGAGCCATATCACATTGTGCAAATACAGACAGAAGTCACACAGAACAAGGTAGGTTTGTCTTAGAAGGCTGTTACAAAAATACACTGTTGAGCAGATAAATATTATAATGATAAATTTGATTTGATAGTTATTTTCTGAGTGTGGCTCAGATTTACTTCCCATTTAGTAACAAATGAATGTTCTGAAAACTTAACTTGCACTATCACAGGCAAGGAAAGGTTAAAAACATATAGCTTCAACCTTCCATACATTCAATCTTCAGAGAAGATAATTAATATCACATGTACCATGGGAGTTTAGGAAACTACTACTACTACAACAAAAAAACAAAACCCCAGGTAATACCTACAAGACTTGTGAGCTAGACTTGCTTATAAAACTTGGCTGACACCAGTGTTGGCTTTGTGCTGTCCCAACACAAGAGCACTCATTTAAGTGTCCAGCTTTTGGAACTGAGCCTTGTGTTTGAAGAAAGTTTGCTTTCGGAAGCCACCTCTCAATTCAGCATTTAGCATCCTTTAGCAGTTATCCTCCTGATCTGAACAAACATTCAACTGCAAAACTAGATTTTTGTGAATCAACACCAGAGCCTTTGGAAATGTTCGTGTTGCACATGACTGCCAAAAGAGTGTCAACTGCATTTTACAGTCTTCAGATTACGCAAACTGTAATTATTACTGATACTGAAAACTAATTTTCAATGAGATATTACTTTCTTCTCACTAGAAGAGAGATAAATACTTGACTGATTTAACTCTTGAATAGAATACTGATGTTATCACTGTCCAGCCGCAATGGAAAATGAGTAAAATCTGTCCTTCACAAGAGTTATGCATAGAACAAGTACAGATGCGTATACATACCAACACTCTGAACACAGAAATGGGGCTGAGCTGCAATTTTTTCTCTTTTGAATGAAAATGAGGATTAAATACAAGGTACATTTCAAAACCGACTTGGAAAATACCTAACTCACATTTACCTTCTTTATTTTGGCAGAAGAGAACTTATTGGCCCATAGGAGCATTCAGACCTATGTCAGCATAGTCAAGGTCTCCTGTTCTTAGAGAACCTTAATAATGTATTTCTAAATATAACTTTAATGAATAAAACTAAAAAATAAAAAAAGGGCATTTCAGTAGAATTTTAGCTTCATACTGGGCAGAAACAGGTAGCTGAATAATTTTACGATTTTATGGAAACACAGAAATGAAACGGACTGTCGCCCATGTTAAGACAAACAAATTTGTGCAACTAGAAGAATGCTGCAAATAAAAAACAAAAGTACTACCAGCGGCATGCAAATCCTGCAGTGTTTTTGGCCTTGTTAGACGCATCTTAATACAGGGGTCTTTTTCTGGGCTTTGTGTATCACCTAAATAAATTGTAGTGAAATACTATACACCTCTGCCCTTGAGAGAATATCAGCAAAGTCCATGGTTAAAAACAGTCAGGTAGGTACCACTAAGTCCCTTCACTTGTTCAGTTTCCTTTCCCCTACTTTTGGGATGCAAAGTACTTTTTGCTTGAGTATATACAACCGCTATGTTTACACATTCACACAAGACTTGGCAGAGACAAATATCTGCCTATTCATTATAGACTCTGCACTTCACAGTTAAAGGTCAAGCAAAAGGAAAAGCAAAACCAGATGCAAAGCCAACTATAATGGGAGCTATATAACACACAGAAGTACAAAACAACAGGTATCTTTGGCAACAGGCTTTCACATAAAAAAGAACAAGAAAATAAAGAGAAAGCACAAAAAAGACTTAGAAAAACAAGCATTGTTCTTCAAAAAGCACAGACAAAACAATCCAAATGACATTTTAAAGTGTACCCCAAAAGCAGAAGACTTAAATGCATTACAGTTTCTAGAAATAAGAATAAAAATGACACATTGGATATGACCCTTTGCAGTATGTCACTTCACCTGAAAAATTAATACGAATTGTGTTCATCAATAAATGGATTTTCTTCCAAAAATTTTTATCTCGGCTAATATTTTTTTCACATATTTTTAACAGTCAATAGAATTTATGAAGTGGGAGAGAGGAGCAGAACATACGCACAGGTGTTCTAGCACAAACTTACAGGTGATAGAAAGTTCTGCTCCACATTAATAACTGAAAGCAGCACATCTTTACTCTGTAAACACAGAGCAAGGTCACTCATATAATGAAAAATATGGTTTTGTGTAAACTGAAGGAAAAGTAATAAATAATAAAAAAGATACTGTGTAGATATTATTATCTCTGAGGTTCTGGACAACAAGCATTTCTCCCCTTCTTTGAGGGGACCACTCCGCAGACTGAACACTCCGCAGACTGTTTTTATATCATGTAGTTTTACTTGTTCAAGTCAAAAGTGGAGAACCATGAATATTCTGGCTTCAAAAAGGAATAGCACTAATCCAAATCTTAAGGAATCAAGTTTCCTAATGGCCTGTTCTGCTGCAGTGCAACGTGCTTTATTAGCACAGAGACTGGGGGATGTGTTCTTCTGTTTCAATCAACAAACGCAATACAAATCCCTACATGCACCTACAAAGGTCCATAATACATTTTTGTGACAATAGGCAAAGGGTCATCTCGCGTGGCAAGAACAGCCTCCAGAACAGAATAAATATGTAAGAAAAACATTTGACGTACTTGGATCTGACAAGATTGAGTCGGTTTTCGGCAAAAATTGGTCACAGCGGACTCCTTGGTAGCCCTCTTTGCACCTGAGAAAAAGGGGATAAATGACAAACATACGCATGCGATAGTAAAAGGTTAATTTCAAGGCAGAAAATCAACTGAATTTTTCCCTGTCAGTGCTGTGAGGGACGTGCATATTTAGAGTTATTTGAATTATTATAGAAGCAAGTTTCTGAAACAGACAAGGACTACACAAAATAATCATTATTTTAAGGATTTCCCCGCAATTATTTCTGGTTATTGTAGAAACTATCAAAAGAAATGTCAGTTAAGTGCAACTCTTCTTTTAAATATTAAATTAAACATCAGTTAAACAGCAAAAGAATAATCTTCACTCAAATAGACATTCACAGATAAAATAAACTCATTAGATGAAACAAAGCTTTATAAAATTTCTGTACTGCGCAAAGCCATGAGATTTGCAACGCGTTCATCTTTGGATGTTTGAATAAGTAGTGAACTCTTATCCAGCCATTTATTTTAAGACAAATTCCAACTGTATTTAAAAGATAATATGTTCAGGCTTGAAAGGCAATATCAGGCATTGCTCCTAAGTGAACTTTCTTAGATATCCACAGAAATACATTTCAAATTGTATAAACCAGAATATCCCACTGTCTTAATAAAATCTAATTTGCTTTGACTAGAATTCTAATACCATTATTTATCTTGAATTCTTACTTTAAAAAACTCCATTTAATGCATTTGGGCTGTTCTTAGAACAACCCCTTTCATTTCAAATAAGCATAATGAAATCAGGCCTTTATTTATTCACTAAGCAGTTTCACAAAGAAAAGTGATGGACAGTTTAATTATAAACGATAGCAACAGGGACTCCGTATCTCACCAAGTTCCTGAGCATCACCCAAACAATATGCTCAAATCAGAATCAGTATCTTCATTAGGATTGACAACTGTAACTCGAATTCTGTGATAATGTCAGGAACAGAAGTTATCTATTCCTTCACCTTTCTACTCAGTCTTCCTCTGAAAGTCGCCTTTTAAATGCTTTTCGGTTAATAAATTAATACCTTTAAGAGCATCTTTACCATAATTGATACAGGGATTAGAAAGCGTATTTGTGAAGAAATCTATAAACTATAACAATTCCCATCAGACCCAACAACCTACACTAAGAGGAAGATTTAAAAATATTGATATTACGTCAAATCTTGCTTTTAGCCTTTTTCCCTTAAAAAGGGAAAGGCTTTTTTTGCTTTCTTCCCAGTGGTACTTCAGAGATCAGTTTTTCATTGGTAATTATTTATCTGTAAAACAGACTGTAAAAAACAAATTCAGATCCTATGGCAGTGGTCACAATTTACCACTCAAGGAAAAAATGCTCTGAAGATTTTTTTTTGTCCTTTTTATTTTCCATGCAATATATTCAATTAAAAGATGTCCATTAGTCAAAAAACTCAATTGAGTCTCATAAACTCAGACACCACTGCATGCACTTCTTTGCATCCAATTATGAAATACCTGACCTCACATGGAACAGAAACTCATCGTCACATTCTTGTGGAGGTTTGGTAGTGCTCATTTCCAAGCTAAAGAACAGCATTCAAGGGTGGCGATATTCTTTTCTTTGCGCTAGCATTTTCTATTAACATTTTAACAGACATTTGTGCCAGTCCCACTTACCACCCTATTCAGACTTACAACCAAACTGTTGGTTTGCAAGTCATACAGATCATTCATCACCTAGTCCAATGCAGCATTCACAGAGCAGTAACCACCTGCAGGAGCTGAACTTAACACATATTAGCATGATGCACACTACCAGGCAGGGCAATGCTGAACAATGCTATCAGTACCCTTGTACCAGCAGGATTAGCCCTTTCATTCTCCTCCAATAGTCATCAGGGCCAGCAGAGACAGGAGTCTACTGCCTTCCTTCCATATTATTCCACACCTTTTATAACAACCTTTGCTATCTCATTTCACAGCTGAGTAAGAGTCTGTACCATTTATTCCAGCTACCAGTCAGCCCTGGTTAATTAATTGCTCATGCCAGAGTTGAAGGAGAAGAGTTTGCTGCCAGGGCATGCAACAAACTCCATGTCACTATTCCAATCCTACCAACTGTCAGGGGCCAAACATCAGTCTTTTACTTCAGGAAAATATTTGTTCTATCTGGCACGTTGGGCTTTGAATATTCTCATTTCCACTGAATGCTGTTTTTAAGAGTTTCTCAGTTGCAAATACTACAGATGCATATAAAGTTGATGGCCTTGAAAATGGCATGGTATAAGACCCCTCTAACTGGTAAAGTATTGCCCAGGTGTAGGATCAAGTTAGATGTACTTCTATGGCTTTCACTTCCTAACTTCGTAAGAGCAGCGGGTTGGAACAGAATGTATCACAGTCTTCTCATCGTACACCTCCTGCCTTGTAAAACTCAGCATCTCTGGAACCCGACTGTGCACTGCTGCTACTATGCTATGCAGTGTGGAAATAATAATGGTGCTGTGTTTCTTCTCTTAAAAATGAATTGGCTGTCTCATCAAACTATTATTTCTACCTCGACTATATCCTACATACACTGTTGCTACTTCAGTGTGAAACTGAAGCATATGGTAATCAACTGGTTGACTGACTTGGATGAGTCTAAAGTAGCATTTTCACTTACCTGTACACTTGGATGAACATGCCAAAACAAGCATTTATTTTTGTTGTTTTCAAAATTGAATACAGAGGTGGCTGATAAGGAATAAATAAGATACTTTAATATAAAAATGTAATGCTACACTAAGCAAACTACTACAGCCATACTTGTGTTTTAAACAATGTTTCAATAAAAATAAAAACTAAGTTCCCTAACTTCATTATCAAATGATTTTTGAAATCTGTAAGACAACAACAAGTACTAAGAATAACTGCTTTGTCAACATCACAAATTTCATATCTTTGTAAAGCAGTTTTGTGAAATTGAAGCCTTTTAAAATATACATTTGATAGTTATAACGTTGAAATACAATAAAAGCTGATGTTGTGGCAAAACCCTACTCACGGCACAGGGTAAGTCAACATGCTGTTAATTGGCATCACACCTCTGAAGGAAAAACAAACAAAAAAACCCCAAAACAACAAAACAAAGAAAACCCCTCTTACAACTATACTGCAATTACATGCTTTTTGTCACACTCATAAGTATATAGGAAAGTCCAACCGAAGTCATTAAACACTGCCACACAGTGCAAATCATTGCATTTATATTTGTGGCTGTATTAAAAATAATATCTGTGAGCAATCAGGAGAATCTTGATAAATACTAAGATACAGCTGACTGTACAAATGATCACTTCATTATACGACAAGCAAGGGTTTATTAGCAATGCCTTCAGAGAAGAAAGGAAGCAATAGTAGGATGAGATATTGCTCACAGTCAAGTGAAAGCTCTGACCTGCACGTGAGATTGCCACTTTCAGCTATGAGCTGGAACTGCAGTGCGAACTCCAACTCAGTAACAGAACACACGTAGATCCTTAGAGCTGTGTTCTATTAACAAGCTTAGGCATATACACAAGTGCAGACCATGGTGAAAGTCTCCATAAACAGAATTACAGTTTAATAGCAAATTAAATCTGAGTAAGCAATCCACTATTCTTCACTCTGATTTTCACCAAAACAATTTTACTTATCTATGCTTGAGACCAAAATTATTAACAATAATTGTTATGATTTAAAAGTGGTACGAAAAAAAATCCTATGTAAAGCTAATATGAAGCTGCTAAAAATCCTGGAATACAGAACATGCTGCTAAATTCAGACAGGATTACTTAATGTTGTGTTCTACACATCTTGCACTTGGTAATGTAATTTCTCAAAGATGGTGTTTTTTTAAGTTATCAAGACAAGCTTTACTGTGCGTTGCACTTATGCAGTCACTCACAACCTCCTTTCTGTGGAAAGCTACATACAGTAACACATTTCTCACTCCTCAAGGTAAGGTGTTTTGGTCCTTGCTCTACTTAAGCGCATTTTCACGTAGAAATCAAAAAGCACAGAAATTATTTTCTCATCACACCAGTTAATAGCCACTGTACCAAAATACAAACGGCTCGAAACCACACACAACTGCATCTTTTATTTATTCTCTGAGTGAGGTATCAGAAATCATAATAAAGAAATGTTCGAATGGTCAATAAATCTTGATCACGTACTTATTCACACACACAGCATACAACACACTCTATCCTGGATTAGAGTGTCAGTTATGTAACAAATATGTACTGCAAGCCGTGACTTTCCTTGGGCCATTGGGTTGTATCAGAGCCATGTGTGGAATATGCTACAAACAATGAAAAATAATTTCTCTCTTGTGCAAGCAGGCTGAAGTTTGGCTTCTCTGCTTCCAGCTGTAATGACCTCCAAGGTAAACAACAGAAATTTGTATGAGGATTGCTTCAAAAGCAATGCTTCCTACTTGATTACTGTGGTCTTTCCTACCCTAAATCTCCAGACAGCTGATCCTCTCCACACCACACAACTGTGACCCTCTGATCCTGCCCACTGGATCCCTCCAAACAGCTCTCCAACCCCAAGCAGATCAACACTCCTGCCCAACCTGGCAGTCGTCACATACCCACCGAGCGTACGCTCAGACCACTCCCCACCAAAACTACCAACACAATCTCAAACACAGCCAGTCCTAACCTCAAGCTCCATGGAAGACCACGTTGCCAGCTGCCAATCACATCCAACACCATCCACAACAACTTTGACATTCCTCAACCCACCAACAGTATTCCCAATCCAGCCATAAGCAGCCAGCCTGTCCAAGAGAATGCTATGGAAAACAGCATCAAACACTTTGCTAAATGCTGAAGACCCACGTGGGATATCATGGAAGGAGATCAAGCCAGCAAAGCTGGTCTGCTCACTTGACTACAAACACAAATCAACTGGGTCTGGCCACCCTATACATGCTACGTCCTTGTATTATTCCTGAAAAAGAAAATAAAAAAAAGATATTCCATTTAATCACAAAAAACATGGGGAAAAATAATGATAATGAAAAATAAAGAATTGAATAGAGTGAAAAAAGACACCTCTGCTTCTGAGACACCTCTAATCATGTACAAACAAGTAAAATAGTTGTGTATTAATCTTGGAAAGTTAATATTATTAAAAGGTATTATTTACACCCATCAGTGTTGGTACTAAAATATAATACTAGAAGGAATGTTTTAATTCAAAATGAACTAAGCATTACTGCAGACTTCTCCCCAGAAATTGCTGCAGACAGGAAGCACTGCTGAGAGAGATGACATTTTTCTCTTTGCTAATCTGTTCCTGTAGTTTCACAATGGAAAGACTTTTCCAAGATACTATGACCTTTCAAAACTGTTTCATAAAAGATTCGTGTACTAACTTACAAGCAATCTGTTAAAGGAAAAGCCATGGCTTTTCTTAATTGCAAAGCTAGGCTGTTGGAGCTGAGGCTGCCAGTGGTCAGGTCTCAGTAACATGTGCAAGAGGCACAGAAGGAAAGAGGAGGAGGAAGGGTGGCAGCACCTAATACAAAACCAGTTACAACAGCCTGTAATAGCAACACAGCTAAGAGGCATTTCATTAATTCTTTTCACCTATTTAACACCCTAGCATATGCATCTGAATAAAGCTTAATGTCTTCCCACAACAAAAATGCTGGATTTTAAAACTATCTTATAAAACGGCAGTTTTTCCTCAGGGGTTTCCACTAGTGAAAAAGCAAGCATGGTTTACATACAAAAAGCATTATGCATTTAAAGTATTCTTTCTTACTACTGATGTTTTGCACTAAGATATGTTTTTTCCATTCCTACTATGGACTGAAGTTGCACGTTCACACCTACAGCAGCAACACAAATTCAGTTCCCTGCTTCCAACTTTTAAGTGCCCAACTGCATTCTTGAGATTTTTTTTTACGTAAAATCTACAACGCTGCAGAAATGAAACTTTCTGTACAGTAAAGGTTTCATGCACACATTTGAACTTTCCAAAAACAAACAAACAAACAAAAAAAGCCCCAAACCAAACAACCTTGTAATTTGTGATTAAGTCAAAGCATGTATCTGTTTTTCCTCTTGCCTTTTTTTTTTTTTTTTTTTTTTTTTACTTCTTTGAAAATAGATCATACAAGTCTCAAAGAACAGACATCAAGAACTTTGGAAAAAAATCACCATTCTGTCCATTTTCTTTAAAAATCTTGCAATTGTTAAAGGTAAGTAGAGCAAGTAACCATGAAGGAAATTATATTGAATAGGTATCCAGACAAGAGTGAAAAAGTTTTCCTGTATCACTTGCCCTAAAGTCAGGCTAGTCAAAAAACTCTAACTTCAATAGGGAAATTGAATAAGACTTTCTAAAAATCATTGTATTTATCAGGCTGGAAACTGTCAGCGCAGCTCTCTGAAAAACGAAGTACTATTATGCACTTGTTGAAAATGGCATAGAGATTTAAAGGTCATACCTACAAAAACCCATGTCATTGCATAGACTTAGATAATACAACTTTCAACTAATTTGTTGACTTCGGTCTTTCAGGTTCCTTTAGCCTTGGAGAAGCAAAATGGGGATACTTTAGTAAAATTGGAATTCTCTAAATCCTCTGTATTAACCACTGAAATAAATGAGGCTTTTAGCATTTAAAAAGGAGTTATGTGGATTTGATTTAAATGCCTTGTTCAAGGTCACGCAGAAAGTAACAAATTACCATTTCTCTCCTTTCTCTGGGTGGATTTCTTTCCATTTCATGGATGATTAAAAAGAGGTCGCAGTAACATCATGTCCAAGTTTTTTCTTGGTTGCCCAAGAAAACCAGGTGCCAGGCCTCGTGCTTGTTGTGTTGGATTCAATGCTTATCGTGTACATCCAGGTTATGGCTTACAGTAGCACCTCAGCCTGTTTTCTGGGAGGAACACAAGCCATGTCAGCACTCTCCTGACTGACACAACTGTCTTGCTTCTGAGGGGCTGCTGTCTGTGTGCTGCGGGCACAGCTCACCTGCTCTGACTTCAGTATGGTACTCCATGGTGCCATTTAAGCCCTCTGCCCCCCAGGTGCGTGCTGTCATGCAGTCACAGAGCTTGGGCTCTCAGGGTTCTGGAAGTCAACGGCTGGTTTCTCCAGCCGACCTCTTCCTCATTCCCCGTCCATGTTTTGCACTGGGATTCCAGGCTTACTGTTTAGCTTCTAGAAAGAAATAGATGCAACAACTGCTCATTTTAGGGTGTGTGGATGTTTATTTGAACGTTTATGCCCAGATCCCCCCGCGCTCTCTGTGGCCTCCAGGAGGACCATCCCAGCGCTGTCCTCATAGCAGAGATGTTCTGTTGGTCCAGCACTCGGCCGCTGTTTGCTGGGCTCCGTGCAGTGCCTGGGTCGCTGGTAGTGGCAGCCCCAACGTGGGCACTGTGGGCTGACCTCAGCCGATCAGCGGGGGACGGAAGGATGAGCTGGAGCTGCTGGTGGTCTTCTCCAGCAGTGCAGGGAAGTGATGGTCGGCGAGAGCTGAGGCAGAAGAGCCATGCGGTGCCTCAGCCTCTTCCCCGCCTGCGCTCTCCGTCCCTGTGCTGTTCCCGGCGGAGGTTGGGCCGCCTGCTCACAAGTGGGGCCCGTCGGGGTGCCGCGCGTGCTCTCCGGCAGCCATCTGCCGCTCCCGTGCCACCCGCCTCAGCCACTCGCGGTCCTCGTCCAGCCGCGGCAGCTCCTCAAAGCGGCTGCGCTGGTTGAGCTCCCCGTGCCAGGAGGAGCTGCGCACCAGCCGGCGGGGGAACCTGGAGCGGCTGCGCGGCGGGCTCCGTGGTGGGACGCTGCGGGAGCGCCGGGCAGATCTTGCCTCCCGCCGCTCCCTGGTGCGCTGCAGCTTTCCCTGGGGCGAGCAGGTCGGGGGCCGAGCCGAGGGGCGCCAGTCCAGGCACTGCTTGGCCAATATTCTCTGGCGGCACAGGGGGCAGCTGGGGCTGTTGGCCGTCCACTGCTCGATGCACTCCCTGCAGAAGATGTGCCTGCAGGGCAGAGCGCGGACGGTGTCCGTGACCCGGTCCAGGCAGATGGCGCACCGGTCCTCGCGGGCCTCCACCGGCCAGACCCACGGCTTGCGCCTGCGGTTGGGAGCCGCCTCCTGGCTCATGGCTGCGGCTGCCCTGGCGCTGTGGGGCTCCAAGGATGCATTTGGAGCCCCAAGGATGGATTCGCTGGAGGCTGCCTCTTGCGGAGCAGTCGGCAGCCTCTGTGCCTCCACTCGCAAATCGCTCGCAAGACTCCTCTGTCTCACGCACTGGCAAAGTCTCAGTGTCTCGTGCTCCCACAGGAAGACGCTCACACCTCGAGAGTCGCCAGCAAGACTCAAGGCGGGCTGGGCCTGCTGGGTATTTATAGGCACCCGGCCCAGTGTGAGCTCATGGGCTGACTGTGACTCTGCGATGCCATCACCAAGGGCGCAGATAGGGAGGGGGAGGTTTGCTGTCCGCTTGTTGTGGTGTTCCTGTTGTTGGCATTTGCCTGCCCGAGTCCAGCCAAGGACTTTCTCTGGGACATTTTTACAGGCGGTGACAAAGAAATGATTGGTTGAAGCTACCAATGGAATGGATTTGGTGTTGCCATTGATCAGTGCCGTAGCTGTGACCGTGCTGGTGTTTGATAGCAGTGCAAGCAAAGCAAATGCTATCCTGGGTATTTTTCACCAAGAAGTGAAGGGGAAGAGCTTAGCAAGAAGGGCTTGCTGTCTTGGTGGGGAAAGAGCAGCATAGTTTCTCTGCTTCTCTTGTCTCCTTAGAATCATAGAATCCTAAATCCTAGAATTGCTCAGGTTGGAAGGGACCTCAAGGATTATCAAGTCCAACCACAGCCTAACCATAGTACCCTAACTCTAGTAACCTTTTGCTAAATCGTATCTCTGAGCACCACATCGAAACGGCTCTTAAACACATACAGGGACAGTGACTCAACCACGTCCCTGGGGAGCCTACTCCAATGTTTAGCCACCCTTTCTGTAAAGAAATGTTTCCTCAAGTCCAACCTAAACTTACCTTGGTGCAACTTGAGGCCATTTCCCCTCGTTGTAAACTCCTCAGAAATATTTTTTTCCTTTTTTTTTTTTTCCATAGGACACATCTAGGTACAAGTCAAATAATACACACAGCGCAGTTTGAAGAGTCAACTTAGCAAATGACTGCAATTTAGTTTCAGTGAACGGATTCAAGTACGAGAAACAGTTCTGTAGTTGTTTTTTGTTGTAGTCACATTTCAAAGACTGTATAGTTATGCACATAGATTTACAGAAGCCTACTCATGCTGCTCCACTATTCAGGTTCGAGCTAAGCTGAATTCACTGATTTCAGGAGATGACTTCCTCTTTTGTCCTCCAAACATCATTCCCCACCACAAAACAACAAAAAATTCTAGTTTTCAAATTCCTTGTTTCCCTTCAGCTGGAGATCAACCAGAACACACTGACTTGACTGGAACATGCTGACATGACTAGAAAACAGACATCCTAAGGTCATCTGGCTTATTCAAAAATCTGCAGAAATGAAATCTTTCTCTTTCCATCCATACAGAGTGCTTGCCTGCTATGTTGGAGAAAAATTCAAATCTGATAGGACGGCTACATTACTCTGCTACAAAAGATAAGGACAGAAATACACACCACAGACAGATCTAGGCAGAAACAGCCATCCAAAATAAACAGTGGCCAAGACTGCCCACCATTTACAAGCCAAAAGTAATCAATTTGCTAAGGAAATCTAAGAACTGTTCTGGAGCACTGCCAAATATTTAGCTATTGAACAATTCCAATGAAGATGAAAGGAGCAATGGATGCAGAACTTGTATATGAAACTGAAACTAATTGATAGAAAATGCAAAAAAACTTTTTAAAGCACTGCGCTGCTTCTAGTACTCTTGATGAAATTTAGAATGGAGCTGGAAGATATAAACAAGATTATGCAGTCACAGTTGACAAGGCCAAGGTCATACTCACCTTATGCTCCATCTGTTTAAACTATGGTTCCAGGAGAAATTTCATTGCTTATACCAAATAAAAAATATATACTTAGTATCAGCTTAACTTCTTAGAGCTATTTGTTAGTAAAAATCAAATGTTACGAGGTCAACAAGTACTAATGCTCAACAAAAGTTCACTTACGCTTCTAAATCCACGTGACCATTGCTTACACTACTTTCTCACTCTGGGCTAGACGGGCAACCCCAACAGGCAACACAAGTTCAGATCATAAATATACTACTTGAAATATAACCAAGCACCAACATCAGGAAAAGAAAATTTCAAAAAGAGAAATTTGGATCTGCTTCATGATTTCATTTTAATCATTACAATTTTTCAATTTTTATCTTTTGTTACCTTCTATTACTGATAAAAAAAATGAAACTTACAGTCTGTATTGCATAAACTGTGTCCTGAGTGCCAATCTTAACTCTGAAGTTAAGGGTCTGCAAATGTTGGTTAACTTCAGTAGATGTGACCTAAAGTTTAGCAGGAGCTTTCAGAAACAACTCTGGATGTAAGTGCATTTCAAAACTGTAATTTATAATTCTCTTTTACTTTTTCAAGAAAGATGTTAGTTCTGTTCTGTATCGTTCAAATTTAATTCAGTACACGCAGTTTAACACACACTTTCCTAGTTTACACTGCACCATCCTTTCTCCTTAAAAAACTTTGATCCATAAACCACAAGGCATTAGGAACTGCCTCAGAATATCACCTAATAAACAAACTCATTTACCAACTAACTGAGCAATTACTTGGCTGCTATTCTGGACTTAACCAAACAAAAACTGAAAAGACTTGATTAGGTTCTTCCCCCAGTATACTCTGCTGTGTGATAAATTATTTACTATAGATGATAAATGAATGTATTCTTTCATTATGTACGGCATTCATCAGTGACGAAAAAGCTTTTGAATAAATGGAAAGTGTTTTCATATCATATTCAAAAGCCTCATGAAGCTAAGGCATAGATGAAAGCCACATCAATAGTTGAAAAACTAAAAGAAAATGAGACCTTTGCTTTACATTACATCTGATCAAGATTACCATCTTCATAGAAGTCCTTCAAAAGTCCTTCTCAAAAACATTTTAAAGGACTGAACACAGGTAAAATAACAAAAATGTCCAAAATCAATAAGGAAAGGACTAAAATATATTACACATATAGATGTTATCATGGCATTCGTGGCATTTTTAAAAACAACTGTAATAATAAGCGAGTCAATACTAAAGAAAGATGCAAACTCATTAGTAAGTAGAATAACACATTTGTTGAATTTTCTTCCCCACTTTTCTCTGCTCAGACACACTACATGCTCAGTAATGGAAGTTTTCATTTCCAGCTACTTAACAGAAGCAACAGACGTAGACTTCTGTTTTGAAAACTTCCAAGTGTTTTACATTCTGTTCTCTTAAGTAATTCCTAACACAAAAATAGAGCCAAATATATTCAAGATAAATTGTATTCCTGAAATGTTTCAAGCCCAGCTAGTACTACAGAGGATCATTTGATGATCATGAAAAACATCACACAGGATTTTCATTCAGTTCAGCCTTGCAGATTCAAAAACTTATGTCAAGTTTCCGCAAAAATTTTTAATGTATACTTTAGACAAATTTTAAAGTATGTAAGGAAAATCAGGTGCTTGTCCAATAATATATATGAGTTAACATCACAAACTCCTCTCCTACATAGCTTGGATCACATCAAGCCAATGCTTATCCAGAGGGTCAGACTGCTTCTGCCGGATACTCAAAGCCTCTCAGTAGTTCAGTAAGGTACTCATTCTGTTTTGTTCACTACTACAATAAAAAGAGCTCATGCACAGAAAAAGGAAGAGGAAACTTATAAACGTACTGTGTTGAGTAGGTCAGAACTAATGAAACAGTAAACGCAAATTTAAGTTTGCTTTCCCATACCCATGATTTAAGTTAAGGAGTCTTTGACACTATTTGCTCTCTGCACAAAGTTAACAAAACAATCTCAGATCTAACATGGGTTTAACAAATGGAGAACTAGAAGGATTTATTAATGCATGACTTCCCATGGAGAGTGTTTCTAGTGACAAAAATATTACAAAATACATGTTCATAATCTTCCTTTAGCAGCTTAGAAAAGAAAAAAAACAACTTGCAGTCTTGAAGCCTTCTGAGTCTGGAAGACTGAAAGCCCCTAATCTGCCTAGACTGCCAGCAATGCAATAGGTAACGCGATAGGTAATGACAGTCTTTAGAGTCCTGGGTCACAGAACAACGACAGTGGATCTGGGGCAGATCTGCTGAATCCTCCAACACCACTCCTTTGAGACAAGATAGCCTCATAGACAGCTTGCCCTTGCTTTGAGACATGAGCTCCTCATGGGAAGCACAGCCTCACTTTAAGGTCTCCTGCTGTCTTAGAAATTGAATCATAGAATGTCCCAGGTTGGAAGAGACCTCAAGGATCATGAATCTCCAATCCCCTGCCACATGCAGGGCCACCAACCTCTTCATTTAATACCAGACCAGGCTGCCCAGGGCTCCATCCAACCTGGCCTTGAACACCTCCAGGGACGGGGCATCCACAGCCTCTCTGGGCAGCTGTTCCAGCACCTCACCACTCTCATATTAAAAAACTTAAAGAACTTAAATTGGATTCCACTTTATATGAACTGCAATGGAAAATGTCATTTGCTTACTAGCCCAACGCAGTTAGATGGCCCTGAGATGGACTGTATCAGCAGTAATTCTTCTGAGCTGAGATGCCTACACTCTAGTCTCTTCAGACACAGATTCAGACCAGCTTTCTATAGATTTTCAATTCTAGCAGAAGCTGGTACCTGGTTTGGAAGTAATCAAAGCCATTCAGGAAGTGTCAGTTAAAATATCCATAAACTACTGACAGATGGTCTACATAAACGATGCCCTCTCACTTCGCAGCAGGAAATAAAAATTCCTCTGCTACTTTATTTCATCTCATCAGCACACATCTCATTTCATAGATCAGAACAATTTGACATGCAATGAAATTGCTTAGCAAAGATCAAATAGAGAAACACTTTTGAAAATAATTCTTTCTTAGCGTATTAAGTATAATTTAGAACCCAGAAAACGTGCATTGTTAAAATTTAAGTAAGACATTTTCTGGAGATATTTAAAGTTGCTGACTGAGAAACTCTAAACCTGTAAAGTTGCCAGCCATTACGCAGAGAGAACTAGTAACAAGTCTCGAGTAGTAGAATTTCATACAAAGAGACAACTGTATCTATTATACAGCCCTTATGGTATCAGTTTATATCACTACGTAGATTTAGCATAAAACTAGCAGCTAGAGTTCTCCTGCTTGTGGATAAACAGCTTACCGGTCAGCAAAAACCACTGGGGTCAACTGACCAAACCTAGTGAGTTTAACACCTACAGAAGGTAGGAAGCAGCAGCTTTCTTGACATTAGAGCAGCAACAACAGCTGGCAATCCGCTAGCTTAAAACTGCAGAAGGTGCAATGAAGAATCCAGCCCAAGGTCAGAAGTTATTTCCGCTCTTTCCTATTAGCTTGGTGCCAAAATAAAAGGTCTGTAGCAGCTAGCGTTGGAAAAGCACAAAGCCTGCTATAGGATCAGAGCTGCTCAAAAGAAAAAAAGCAGACATCATTTCCCACACTAACTACAATTCAAACGAGCAATACAAGACCCTCACTGCAAAAAATAAGCAGGAAAGTTAATTGAAGCTGAAATTATTTGCCTAACAAAACAGTATCAACCCCACAAAACCTCATATGTTTTGCACAACCTTTGATGAGAACAAGGCAAAAAAGAATTCCCATTAGTTCCGCTGTGAAATCTTAACCAGAATTCTTCTTAATTTCCTGTGGGTTCAAAGAGCCCACACCTCATATTCTACTCATATTCTACAATTTTTGTCCTCGAATCGTTAATGCAAGCTTATTAAGTTTCTCTGACAATGTATTGGCAATTTAGCAAAGTTTGGATCAATCTGTTTCAGGCTATAGAATGTGTACTAATTACGAGCAGTAGCATTTGACTGTTGACAGTGCTTGACCTGTTAGTGACGTTCTTCTGTGTTTGCAGAAAATTCAAACTTCCCCACTGGAGAACTGTCAATTTATTAACTTTAAATAGGAATACAATTCTGTGCTATGAACCCAGCTCAAGTTATGATTTTTGCAGCTCTGTTCAAGAATCTATAAAAACTATTACTTCATTAATTCTTGTGAAATCTTTTGGTATTTCACTGCCCATCAGTTCTGGAGGGTATGCTTACACCAAACCAAGTGTTTCTGCAAAAATATGGTATACTTCAATGAAGTTAACTTCTATATAGGAAAAAAATTACAAGCTTCTTAAATATAGATTTCTTTCAGAGTAAAGAACTGAATCACACAAAGCCCAAGGATGTCAGAAAACTAAGAAGAATAAATTGGGATACAGTTTGCTCAACTCGCACTTAAAAATAATAGTTCAGTTTCCTGAGAAGTTTTAATTAACACAAAAATAACTGAAACGGTTGGAGTCATGATAACGAACACAAGCTATAAATTCTCTTGAAGAACTGTATGGAACAACATATCACCTTCGATTAGGTTAGCTATCCAAAATAAAGAGCATATGGCAATCAGAGGCAAGTCTGTGCTGCTCTGTGCCCATTCCAACCATTGCCCAACATGCAAACCAGTTCTCTATCTGACACAGCTATTACTGCCCACCGTGTGCTGATGCACGAGTCCAGAGCATGGTACTGCATGTCTCCTCATGAGCAGAAAGTAGGATAACCAGTGCATTTTAACCCATTGGCTTTCATGCAGCAGAAACATTATTAAAGAGGGGGGAGAAGAGCTTGCGAGATTTGTGTCAATAGTAACACCCAACTTGGTGCTGCTGAGAGAATCATGTTGTTCTGGGCAGTTCAGCTCTGTTAAATGCCTAAACCTTACATTTAAGGTATGTAAAGTGCTTCAATTCAACCAAATACATAGAAGCTACATAAAAAAAGTTATTTCACAGAAAACATTCTACACTTCACTTCGAGCTGACAACTTGGGTCTTTTATCAATGCTGTTTGTAAAACTAAGAAATTGAAAGAAAATTCACCCACGCTCTGCTCCTCCCAGCCAAAGGCAGCAACAACTCATTGAGAAAATGAATAAATACATCTACTTAGTGCTAACTCCAACAGGTAGCACGGATCTGATGTGCTTGCTGCCAGAGAACCCCAGTCATACATACTTGATGCTTGCTTGATTCCATTTTCAAAATAATGGCATCTGAGGGTGATAATCAGGAAAGTCATTAAGTTCCATTTATGATCATTTTGTAGATTAGAATTAGTCTCTGACAAGATGTCCCCATGAAATTTGAAAATACATTTGCTTCTCTTGAACTCCTAATCATAAATCAACTGAACTCAGTTATGTGATTCTGATAACTCCCTTATGAACTCAAGTGAAAGAGATGCAACTTAAACTGCCTCTAAACAGTGTTACCAATTTTTTCTCATCACAAACACGTAAAAAAGAGGAGAACAGGTTATTCTGACCTTATTCATTCATGTTTCAAAGAAAAATACTGAAGACCAAATAGAAAGCCATTATGGGGAAAAAGCAGAGAATGTCTGTGGCACAGCTGTGATCCAGGAACAACCCTGACTGCTGCATGACCTTCAGCTTGGCACTAATAGTGTTACCACGAGGCCCTTCTCTAACTGCAGAAAGTAGAAACAGCACAATCTTCTATCACAGCACAAACCTTCTATCTCAGAAGACCTTGCTCAATCACATAAAGATACTGGAAACTTGCACTCTTAAAGCACAATGTTATTGTTGCTCAATCAAATGCTGTTTATATAATCATAGACTATTACTGAGCTAAAGGATCTCTTTAACTCATCTAACCCACAAGCTAACTTCAATTTTGAATTTATCCCACTGAAGATGGTCTACCGTACATTCCACATACAAAGTAATGTGTATGTTTTTAAATACAGTAGAACAATAAAAATACTTTTCAAGCTAAACTGTTCTGTTTCTATGAAGATTCAGTAACACCACGATGCCTTGTGATGTTTACTTGTACTACAGAAATGCGGTTTTCCAGGCAAGTACATTCCTCCCAGTATGCCTGTACGCCTTGTATGCTTGATGAGCTTTTTAGGGACAGTGCTGTTGGAACACTTCTAAAAATCTTTGTCCTAATGCTCCTCTAGATTTTGCATGAAACATGAACAAAGCTAGATATACTATAAGATAGCAACAAATCTCAGAATTTTTATGTCTCAGGTTAACTATCTAATACGAGCCACAAAAATAAGTCCTGAAGTTTGTTCTAAGTCATACTGCCTGAAAACTATTGACTTATTTAACATTCATATTAAAGAGCTTAACTACAAGTTAAACACTCAAATGAACCCAACCCTGTCCCACTTTCCCTAAAACAATGTTGGCTGCTGACAGAAGATACTATAAGATTAATTTTAGAATATGTTTAATGCATTTTAAAGCATATCTAAATTACATTTGAAAGTCAGAAGGATATTTTCTATTTCCAAACAATTCTTGTCAAGAGTCTCATTGTTTTATAGTAATCACGAACACCATTTTCAAAAGAAAAAAAAGCTGTTTATCTGCATAATCTACAGAATCACGTTCCTGGTGCCATAAATGCCTTTTCCCAGATAGAAGATGTGACATTATGCCTTACTTAAAAAAATAAAACTAGACCTGCAAAGATATAAAACAATAAAAAGGCTTCTGTCTCAAGGGTCGTATCATGGAAAATTAAACCCATCAATCCTGAAGAACTTTTTTCTTCTACTTTACTTCAAATTCCACCGGAGTCAGGAAGAAAGTTCCTAGTAATTAGCAGTCTTGCATATCTCTCACCATTAATAACCTGAGTCCCACAGAACCACAGAAGAGAATCAATAAAAGGAGCAACCGGTAGAATGGGCACAAAAAGTGTTGCCTCCAGCACCTTATTTGAGTTTAATTTTGGAAGACCAAGACTGTTGTCTCTTCTACTTTTCCTCCAGCTTTCTGCCATTACCTTTGACCGCTTCTTACTCTTCAGAAAACAGAATCCCTAAAAGATTTCTAAAACTTCTATTATTTTTTTTCCTGCTTATTTCTTAGAAACCTGATTAATTCCAATTCTATTTCATTTCACATGTTTAACAGTCTGCCTCTGAAGTAATGCATCTGGAGCATCCTAATCACCCATACAGTCAAAGTCAATTCAGGTTTTCAACTCCCCAAAGTGATTTCTGCTCAGCTGGAAGAATTCACATACAAAATATCATTGACAAAGTCAATGAGTCTTACAGAAGCATCTCTGATCAAAGGACTGGCACATCTGACATGTGAGGAGAGACTGAGATAGCTGGGGTTGTTCAACTCAAAGATGAAGCTCAAGGGGGCCTGGTGGGGATGAATGAAGAAGGAAGGCTGCAGAAGCAGGATCTTCTTAATGATGCTCAGTAAAAGAACAAGAGACAAACCGACATACAGGAAATTCCACTTAAACTTCTCCCTGTACTACAGTGAATATCACTGTAAAATAAAGTCTCAATACTGGAGGTGTTCAAAACCCAACTGGACAAAGCCCTAAGCCACCAGCTGCTGCTGGCCCTGCTTGAGAAAAGGCTGCAGAAGACAACATGCAGGGTGCCTACCTGCCTTAATGATTATGTGCTAACTGAAAGCAATTATTTCTGAGAATCACAAGAGCTCTCTTGCAATTCAACAGAGCAAGAAGAAAAATAAACAGCGACAAAGAACAGAAAGATAAAAAGAAAGCAAAAACTTTCATGAACGCAATTCTTTCTAGTGAAGAAAAGTTTACCTGAAGCCCAATATTCTTCCAAAAGCCCAGTGTAATTGTTCAGATAATCATTCAGTATTGTGACAAACCAGAGAAAAATAAATTTCCATGTCTGAAAACACCACACTCAGCTTTCTAAATACAGTGCTCAAGTGAGCCATGGAAATCAATCATACAGGCTACTTTACTTGCTAAAGAAAGATCTAGTCTATACATAGGCACAGTTTTCTCCTCCTCATGCTCCTAAGTTTGAGATCTGGTCTGATCATCTTTCCTTTAAAGGCAATTCATCTCACTTACAGCTATAATCCAAAGAATAAAGGTCATGAAACAAATACCAAGTGTGAGCAGATTATATTAGTTTCATTTTTCTCCCTTTCTTAATGAAAACATTTGAAGACTTTTGACCTTTTTATCCTATTTTGATTGATATAGTAAATTGTACCACAGGGAAACAAAGAAAGAGGAAGCCAAAACTAAATTAGATTCAGAAGCTAAGCAAAGGATTGCAGAAAGCACTTTACAGCAGAACAGTTGGTTATAAAAAACAAGACATTGTTTTCAAGCCTTGCTACTCTATTTGTACTGATGCACTACTGGAAAGAACCTTCCAAAAGCAATATAACACAAACATTTATAAAACAACATTCGCATCTATTTTCCAACAACCCTTCTCGTAGGCTTTCCTCCAATGAAACTTATTTTAAAGATCACTCAGAACTTCTTTCTCTGTGTTCCAGCTGACCAAGTATATGGAGTTACAGATTTCAGGCAATTCGAAAACTGAAGTTCTAATTAGATTCAAATAAGAACAAAGCAAAAAAAAAAAAAAAAAAACATTCTCAGTTCTCCGTAACTGAGCTTATCCATGTCTTAAAAATTCCTTCAGAAAAATATGTAAGCAGGACAAAGGTTTCTCAGAAGAGGTGGAAACTGAAATAAGTCACAAATCTTTTGTTGTAAATGAGATGCTTATGTTTCTTTCCCCACTAGGTTAATGCCCAACCAGTATACAAAACTCTCTTTTGTGATACATCAAGAACAGAATTTATTCAGTTGCCTTTTTGCTGCTCCTCATCTTTCCAATAGCCCCTTCTTTTACCGTTTAGAGGTTTTCAGAGAGGGCACGTGAACAAATGTCATAACACCCCGGTTTTATCTGATATCATACCACTCATCTAATTACAGCTAGACTAAAGGCACAAAGCACTGAATCTTTACACCCAACTCATTACCACAGTCCCAACGTTTCTAAAACCCACACTGACCTCCAGCCGCTGCAACTGCTGTTGCGGCCACTCAGCCCCCAGCACAACCTTAACCATCCTCAGGAGGAGGAACGCCAGCACGGCAGACCCTCCACTCCAATCCCCTTATAGTTCAGTACCTACTTATCCCTCTCTCAGCCCACCACAGATGTTGAATTAACCCCTGCGTGACTCAACATCTCCCTAACTCGATTTTACAAGGACAACATTATCTCTAATGCATCCTGTAATCGCAAAAAAATCGCCATCTGGTGGTAGGATTTTGGCTAATTAAATCAATGCTTCAAGATTTCTGGCCATCTGCTGTGATGATAAAACTTCCTTGCCCAGCTAAGCTGCGCGTACTTAGAAGTAAGATGCCTCCAGTGAAACAAGTTCCTCACCCTCACAGCTCTCCTGCCAAGCAATCCGAGACCTTCCCAAGAGGCAGAGACTCTGCACACCAAGACAACTGTGGCTAATTTAGAAAGCCTGAAGATAAAATGGATAGCTCTCTCTAGGAATGCAGAATAAAATATAACAGATAGCAGGGACCCACAACAGTAATGTGAACCTTTGATCCCACTACTCTCTCTGAACAGAACAGCACCCACAAGATGTGGGCACCTGAGGGGCCTGGCCCAGCAGCACTCTAGCAAAAGGAGGGATGTAATTAAATCCTATGTGCAAACCCTCTTTTATTGTCTGTATTTGCTGCTACACTATTGCCTCAGAGACTTTTCCAAGTCCCAGAATGAATTTCTCAACTGTAGGATCATTTTTGCAATTTATTTTGTCCTCACTTAAGTACTCAGAATCCAATAAAAATGCAAAGGTTGAGATGGATTCACCTGAGCTTTCGTCCCATTTTAATATCTTCACCTACAGCCTCTATGCCGTGTTCTGAGGCTAAGCACTTACAGCACCCAAGACTCTCAGCAATGACATTACGTTTCTTTGAATGCTGCAGGGCTGCACCAGACTCCCCTCCTCCTTCACGTCAGTCACGGCCCTTCCACAAGCCAAGGAACAAGCATAAAAAGCAAAATGCAATTGCAAAGAGAACAAAAAGTTCATGGCTGTTTTTATTTCCCCTCTTCACTAGGTGTTTATACTTCAGCAGGCTGTTTGTCTGCATAGGCACTAACTTCAGCGCTCAGTAAACACAGGTTTCACATCTATAAATAAAACATACACAAAATATGTTGCTGCCTATTTCATCTCCCTCTGCATTTTTCTAATTGTCTGCATTTTATGCACTTATATACTGTTAACATGGATCATGGGGCACTTTGGCACTTCAATACACTCGTGGATGCTCTAGCAAAAGAAGACTGCTGTCATTTAGAACTATTTTAAAACTCTGAACAGCTGCTGGATTACACAACAAATAACTTCATACTACTAAGTAGGAAGTAGTAAGACAAGATGATTTTTCCAAGGCATTCATAAAAATTCTACTTTATTTTTTTTTAATCCTTTAATGGCTCCAACACTGAAAATACATATTTTTTAAATAAATATTTGGATAATCAACGGCTTACCTGAACTTTTCACTATTCCTTCCTTTGTGGAAGAGCCTACAGGAATTACATAAATGTCTTCTTCTAATGCCACTGAAGGTCCCAAGACAATAGTTTCAAAATTGATCACCTAAAGCACCAAAAAAAAAATCCTGCCTCTCTATGCATCTGAATAATACTCCTGATTTTCAGAGATCAAATACTTGGCATTATGAGAAAATCAATGCTGAGTAGCTAACCTGCCCCAAGTTGCACAGCATTTCTCAATCATAAATGCTCTCCTGACCTCCTAACGCGCGCACACAAAAAGCTTCCCATTAGAATGTATATTTAAAAAAAATCTCCAATTCTCAACACTTGGAGGCAAAAGGTCCAACATTCAGTCATCTTGAGAAAGGCACCGCACAGGTCTGTGCTTACAGGGAGGATCCTCCCTCTGGTTCAGAGAGCCTCCACAGCACTGAGGTGAATAATGAAGCTTCAGAGCAGCTCATGTCATAAATGAGGACTCTGACAATAAGGGACTGTAATTCATAACTATTTCCTTACAAGTTCCTAAGTTTGCTTTTAGAATAACAGTAAATAATCTATGTTATAGGTTATATTTTATTTGAGAATGCTTTGCATCACTTTTTGAATCCTTCGGCAACAGAAACATTTGCTCATGTTACATTAAATTACGATGTCACATCCTATTAACTTCATGGTGCTGGGGTTATGGGATATTAGGGTTTCAAGAATCAGTGTCACCAGATCTTCGTCATAAATCCTTATGTTTAGAAACCAGCTCCAGTCCATCACACATTCAATACACACAAAAACAGCCAAAACATTAATATCAAGAATCAAGGCAGAAAGCATGAACAAAGCCTCCCAAATGATTTTCAGGAGCGGTGGTCCAAGGGCTGCACAGTTGGCTGACTTTTATAATACAGTTATTCTTACAAAGAAACTTGTGCCTGAAGCACACTCCAATGCTGGCTGCGTCATGGGCTGGGAAGCATCTGGATCAGCTCCAGGCAATCACATCGCAAACGCACCTGGGAAACAAACTAGCTGCCCAAACACTTCGAGTAATGTAAGTTTGTGTGCACACATAAACTAAAATCTTAAGTGAAGACAAAAAAAAAACATTGTATCACAGACAGCTTAACCCCCTTGCCCCCCACACTGTACTGCACTGAACAATTTGCTGGTGGTTATTCCTTTTGAGATTCAGTGTGGATGCACACAAATGGGTGTTCAGGCCAAAGATAACACTATTGACCAGGGAGAAAAAAAAAAAAACACCTTCTTCTTTCAGACAACTTTTCTGATAGAACAATTGGAATGATTTTTTCATCCTGATTTGAATTAATTCTCTGTTCAATTGGTTTCCAACATCAGTACAGTGGCCTCTTGTGACATAACGACCAGAAAAGTGAACACCCCAGGCAGAATAAGGTTCTCTCCTTCCCATCTCAGCGCTGATCTGGAATCATGGTGAAAAATGCTGCGCTGCTAAATAACAGCATTTGCCTATGAAGAAAACACACTTGGTTGTTTATTCCCTTTTTCAAAGGCTGTGTTTTAAGAGGGATTTTCCTATTTTCAAATTCTTTTTGAGCAAAAAGTCTGCAATAAATGTCTTTATGTGTTTCTCAATTTCACCTGAGAAAGAAATTCAGGACTTTTTCCAGGTAACATATGAATTTAAATACATTCCTGTACTAAAATTGTCACATAACACGTCAATTGCAAACAAGCTGATTTTACAGATTATTCAAACCCTAACATTATGTTTGGACAGCAAAAGTGAAAGAAAATAAGTGCCTCGCTGGGGACACACATTTTTGGTTGTTTTGTTTTCTTTTCCTTTTAGTAGCTGTCTTTCCAATTACACTTCTTACACAAAGCTTTCATCTATTCCAGAGATTCCTCACACCTTTGATATTTAGTTATTTAGCTTTAAGCTCTAAGGCATTTTAATTGCCTCAATAATTATCACACTCATGAGGGCCGCTCCAAAAGTAAAGTCTTCTATTTTATTATGCTGGTCTGCAAAGCTAAGTGATATGAGTCACCATTTCAAAAGGAGAAAAGCCAATTCCAATTGCCCAACTAGACTTGAAAGGAAACAAATCCTATCCTAGGTGTGGCAAGGAGGCCAACTCACTCTGCAATGTCTGTACCTCCATACTCAAATGCAGAAAAACAGCACTGATATATAACATGAAGAGTGAGCTTGGCCATTAATTCAGTATGCTTCCATGTATTTCAAGGGATGCGACAGAAAAAAGCAATAGAAACTCAGTCTTTGTGTGCTAACAAAAAAATTAGTAGTAAATTTGGCCTCAAATTTAGCAAAACCCAACAGGAAAACTGTAACTAACAGGACAGCACAGGGTCCAAACCCATTGAGAGACTGAGGAGCTACAGGTGGTATTATCTTTCACCAAATAAGCAAAACAGTTTTTAAATTAATGTTGAATCAATTACAGCGCACTAATAACAGATATGAAACTACAAACATTATGCATTAACAGCAAACCCAGACCTCAGTGCAAGTGAACAGCAACATCTCAGATTAAAAGGCCTCAGATTTCTGCCATAAACAAGGCTGTCCTAGTTGATATATACTCTTTTTCTCCCCAGTGAACCCTGCAATATTTGTATGTCACTGTTCATTTCACTCAACTTTTTCTTGTTTTGATTCTGTTTGCAGGAGTCAGGATGCCTGGAAAGGTCTAAGCGAAGATTTCATTAATATAAAAAGTTGTGGTAAAGTTCAACTAACTCTTTGAGATAAAAAAAAAAAATTGCATTTAAAATTTGATATTATCATGAATAGTCATTTACTTGGTAGCTTTTTATCTCACAACAAAACACAAGGGCTGCTCTGAAAGCAATGCCTCCTACTTTATAATGTTGGCCCATGACTTTGGAGGCAGATATTGCTGGTGTGGCAGCAGAGGCTAAAACTTCCCACAAATACTGCATTACAGGCTGTTGCTTTGTGACACGTGGCAGCAGAAGGGCAGTCTGACAGAGTGGCACCTTACATGGAAGTCCATATGAAGCAGCGGTGTAGAACTGAATTCCTTTATGCAGAAAAAATGGCACCTATTGACATTCATCAACAGTGGCTGAATGTTTATGGTGACCATAAAATGAATGTGAGCACAGTGAGGTGGTGGGCGGTGTGTTTCAGGAGTTGCAATAACAGGTCCCCACTGGTGCACATTGTTATGAGCGCAACATGGAGGCTCTTTTGAATTTGAGCTGAAAATGCATAGCTGATGGTAGTAACTAAGATGAAAAACGGTTTTCTTCAGCTGAGAATTTGCTCAATCGAATAGTCATTATACTTTTTGTTTCCACAAAAATAAATAGGATGCATAACTTTCCAGAGCAACATAGAGTTTATGTAATATATAATACATATATACACACTGATGGTCAGTGGGATTCCAAGCCAAGCACTGAAATCACAAGCACTTCAAGTGTCAAGGATAAGACATGATATCAATGCAGTTTCCTTATAAATACACAGGGCTTGGAAAGAAAGAATGTAGCTAACATTAACTTCATTCACCTAGGAAAACATCTGGTATTTATGCCCTAAATTCTACCATCAACAAGAGATAGAAGATGAAATGTTCTACTCATACTTTGTCTCTGGGCATTTTAAAATTGTTATTTGCTTGCTATTTTTAATAAAAAAATCCTTGTGCTGCATGAAAAAAAAAAAAAAAAGCTCTTTTGGGCAAAATTTCATTGGTCTTAACTGTGCTAGTTTTTCATGACTACAGATTAATTCTTATGGAAACTGAATGCAACTCAAACTGCCATCACGGAAGACTGAAACCCTGTGATCAGAAAAGAACCTATTTCAGTATTTCCCTAGAATCTCATATCTGAGGCCCCAGCCACCCAAGACTCATCTGGATTACAATGCAGCTTTGCATGCTTGAATGTGACAACAATTATACAGTAGTTCTAGAATAGGCTGAGCAGTTATAATATCAAATTGGTCTTTCGCCCATGGCAAAAGCAATACCTTTCTCCTCAGCAGTTCAAAGTGAATTTACAGCTAGCTGTCATAGGTTTTTTTTGTGTATATATTGACACATATATATATTCAGCTATATATATGATATATATTTTCCAATGTCACAAACACTGGAAGAAGAAAAATATTACCTGATTTGTGCAAAGCGTTAGTATGCCTTTTGCTTACAAGTCCACAAAGTGGCTGTAAACATTCTGAAGAAGACTTATGCTGTTTCACAGAACAATAGATTGACATAATAAGGAAAAAGGTATAAAGAGTGGGAAACGTTGCACTATCACTTTATATAAAACATTTTTCATAATTTGTAAAATAAAATTGCAAGCAACATCTCTAACCATTAAATGAACAGCAAAAGCAAACCACAAAGGATCTGAAGACATCTTTACAGAAATGTATTTGATTTATTTATCTAAGGCCAGTGATAGGAAGCTAATCACAGTTAATTCACGAGAAAATGAAATGGCAGAAAGAACATTAAAATGAATAGCTTTGTAGCCTTCTGACAGAAAGCAGACACTCAGATTTGCTGACAAATAATGAAAACTTCATGTCAGTCTTCGACTACCTTGAAGATCACCTCAGTGTCCCTATTGCTTTTTACTATTTCTTTGTTTTATTTTTTCCCCAAAAGATTAATTTCTATCAGCTCCTAAAAGTGTTAAAAAAGCCATGTCTCTTAATTGGCAACACTTACCCACAGTACTTTAGATTATCCAAAAGTCAAAAGTCTCATTTTAAATCTGAAACGACATTTGGCTGTAAGTTTGGTGTAATTATTTGATAGTTTTTCCCTTTTTTTTTTCTTTTTCATTTTTGATAGATTATCACTTTAAAATATCAACAAAATGCATCGCTGATTTGATGGCTGTTATTAAAGTTCCTATAGATGGCACATCTGGTGATATAATGCAAGTTCACTGAAAATAAAGCAAATATTTCAGCAATGTGCAATTAGGTTCATCACAGCTCTCAGACTATATGCTGCATTTCACCTCATGAGTATGTTTTACTCATTTTATCTTTCTATTCTGTGAATTGAGTGTTTATGGAAGCACATAATAGGAAAACACAACTATATTTTTCTTCCAAAAAGATCAGGCTGGGCTAAAAAAGTGCACAGACTTAAGAAAGCTCTTACAGAAGATGATGTGAGAAAGTATGAAATTTCAGAGTGGACATTTGGTTGTCCTCCCTAAATACTCCAGAAGTAAGGAAAGACTCCCTGTGGGAATTCATAGCTGTGTTGTGCCTTCCGAATCACTACAGCTGCTATCAGATTTCTGGGAGAAATGAGCTTGATCAGGAAGGGCACATAAACATTTCTGTCTAAGTAACAGTCAGTAACACACGAGCACAATATTTTCTTCAGTCTGCACATCTTCATACCTATGGATTTAATTACTTGAGAAAATATTAAAGAGAATACACAAAGGAAAAAAACATTTATGGACACCAATGTGTTTCGAAAGAAACATCCTGGGTTTTTCTTCAGATAGATACTTTGGGATAGTCAGTTTTGGTTTTTTTTTTTCCAGTTCTTATAGCAATACAAAAGATCTGTTTTCTACTTTCAAATCTTAACTGAAAAGAAGCATGCTACAACTTAAGATTGCATCTTTATCCCCCCACAGTCTGTTTATTGCCAACGTATAAAAAGGCATTGCACACAACATAAAGGTCTCAGGGCTGGTAGGCCTAAGAAAGTAGCTTCTTGAGTGCTTAACACACCAACTGAATTGATAATAAAAAGATGTAAATACCTGGTAAGTTATCTGTGTGCAATTAGAGAACACCATCAACATTGGCTGAAGATCTGACGAGACCAAACAGTGAATGTGAGAACAGTGAGTGGTGTGTTTCAGCAGTTATAATATCAATAGTGGGTCACCTCCACCGGTGCAGATTTCTATTAGCACAGAATGCAGGCTCTTGTTTGTCTCTGGTGAAAATACACAGTTAATGGTGATTATGGTGACTGTGTTGAAGAAAAGTGTTTCATAGCTGAGAATTGCTGTATGAAATAGTGCTACTGTGCTCTTTGTATCTATTCTGGTTTCTGTGGAAATTAACAGGAGGTATTACTTTCAGAACAACTTATTCACACACAGCTCAAGACAACTCTTGACTCAAGGCAGTGCAGGAAAGCCAAAAGAATGGACACTCATGGACTATGCATATGTTCAGAAATCAAGTTTCCAGAGGCCAGAAATCTAAATTTCAAAATGCAGAGTTTAAGACCACCCAGTGAAGGACCACACAGCAGAGCTCAAGACCCCTCTAAAATAAAATAAAAACAACAGCCTGGTTCCTGAAAAGTCCTTCTTTTATATTGAATAAACAAACAAACAAAAAAAAAAAACACCCAAAGCAAACCAATAGTATATACTTGATTAAATATTCCAGATGACAATTACATTACTATGACTACAATGGTACCAACAAGCACTGTATTAATACAGCAAAATAAAACATGTCCCACAGAAATTAATTCATCTTAGATCTTTTTTTCCTCATGAAAAATCAAGAGAATAGGTATAAGACTTGAAAAATACTTTTTTTTTCCCCTCATTTTTATTACACTTAGTATATTTGGTAAAGAAAAAAAATAATGAAACACCCATTAGAAGCTTTAATTAAGGCTGTTAAAAATAAAATGTTACCTACATGAAAGAATAAACAGTAAAAGTTTTGAAAAATCAACACAAAAGCAATTATGAGAGGTATCTCTCAGCAAGAAACCCTTCTCTTACGATGGTAAGAAGTCACCTATCCCCTCAAAACTTTCCACGAAGATCAGTCAATCCAATAGTTCTGGAAGTGAAATGAAAATACTACCTGTTAATAGTCAAAATAGAACTGATTATTAATGAATTAAAGTGAAAAGCACAGAGTTCAGCACTCTCTCAGAGCTGTAGCTCAGCTGCAAGGCAGGGAAGCCCAGGAAAGCAAAGGCAGATTTGCTGCCATTATTGATGTTTCTGACACCAAGATCAGTTTTTCATTCAGCAATAACTGCAGTATCTCACTCTTCCCCCATTTTGTGTTCCTGAGCAAAGTTATGTGCTGTTCTAGTACAATACACAACTGGAAGCACATCTGCCTCCTGCTTGCAGTGAGACTGATGATCACACATAATTCATGGAGAGTGGACATAAAAAATCTGCTTTGTGTCAGCCATGACTGGTTTAATTAGCTGGTTGCCTCTTGCCTGCCTGTTGCAGAAACAAACACAACATAATCAGACAAAGAATTTGGCAAAATAATCATCTTTCCAGATAATTTCAAGTGACAGTGGTGACTGGCACGCAGTACAGGCATGAATTCAGCTTGGGGCTGCTTGGCACACGTTCCATGCAGACCATCGACTCTGCTCACCTCTGTGTGGCAGGAGAGACTGCAGGGATCTTGTGGATTAAGTCTGCATGGATTCTTTATGCACTGAAGCCTCTCTGTAGCAACCTGCTCCTTGGGTGAGCTTCAATGGAAGACCAATTTATTACATATCCCAGAAGCTGACCTTGCTGTCAGCCTCAAGAAAAAGTACTGCACAAGCAACATGCACACTTCATGCTGTGAAAGTAATTTATAATAGGACATTATATAGTCAGTACCACTGTAAGCAAAGTTAGAAATCAACCAATATAAGAGATGATTACACAACGAAGTAAATACACACTGGCTTTCCAGATTATGATGATCCTGCCTTACCACATATTTTTTTCTAACTTGATAAAAACTCTACTTCTGTGATTTACATCAGATGTCATCATTATTAATTTTATTAACCTTCTGCTATGTTACAGTTGACTAAATCACAACTCATCTACAGCCACACTGGTGAGCTTCTCTTGGCTCAACCAGGTCATTGGAATGGATTCATGTAAAGCAGCTTAATTTTCTGAAAGAAAAACACTTTTCTCATAAAAATGTTAAACAGTTGATTCAACTGGAACAAAAGAAAATGTTTTCAACCGAAAATGTGTTGAGATCAACTAGAAATCTTTTAGTGCAGATGTCATGCTTGTATCATGCTAACAGGGAAAAGTGACTTGAGTGAAAACATGGTAGATGAAATTCAACTCTGCTCAAAGGACAACACTGAAACACTGATTACTCAAGTTCTAGTTTCCACACACAAAAGGAATGCACAGAATGAGTCAACTGCTACTGTTATCCAAATGCAAATAAACCAGAACAGTTTGTTAATGCAGCAACACATGCATCTATTAACAATGCATGCATCACATGTTTACAGCACAAGAATCACACACGGAAAAAAACTACCTGGCTAATTCCCCAAACAAAAAAATGAAACAACTGTCAAGCTGAAAGACACATGCTTCATTTGGTAAGACTGAATGAAATATTGCAGCTTTTATGTCTGAGTGCAAATGTACACAATTAAGACCCTGAACTATCAGCAGTGTTAAATAAAAGCAAAAATTTTGCTGGGAGCAATTTCATTAAAATTTCAGCCTCAATCGCACTGTTGTTGAGTTCAGAAAGAACTGACTGTTATGAAATGAAAAGGCAAAGTGCACAATGAAAAAAAGTAAATCTTCAATTAGGCAGGTTCCTTCTTGTTGGCTGGCTCAGGCAAAAGCAGTAGAGCATGTTTCAAGTGACTGAACCCGCATACAGGTTCCTGATGAATTCATGTCTGTGGGGCTGTCCCTGACAATGGCAACCGTTTTTATTGTTCACAGTTTGCTTGCTGGCAGTCAGATGCTAATAACACAGCTACACATTCATCAAGTGCTCTGGAGTTTAGACACATTAAAAGGGAGGGGGGGATGTTAAAATGCGTCTAGATACATAGTGTCCAGTTTAAGCTGCTACTTCCTTACTTTGGAAATGATTTATCCTTAGAACATCCAATCCATCACAAAACAATTGGAAAACTGATCTATATCAAGTTCCATAACAGAGCTGTTAACAGGCTCAAATTTTAGCTCCCTCTCCACCACTGCCATACACCATTTATTTCAGGCACAATACCAGATTCTAACTTAGTAACTCAGTGGCGAGAGATACTCTGAATGCTAAGTTATAAAAAATCTATTTACTACGCTTTTTACTCCAGCAACTCTGGCAACTGGAGGGTTTCAGCAGAGCCAGGAGGTGCAGAAGCCCCACCGCGACAGACCACGCAAGTAACTGCAACTGAGTGCAGCACAAGGCCTCACCTCAGTGGTCTGAGGAGACCTCTGACAGAGCCCCTGCCTCCTGACTGAAGTGCTTCTCATGATCTCCTACCAACTACTACACCTTTTTCAAATCTGCTTTAACTCTTTCCATGTCATGCTTGCTGAGGCAGCAGCCCTAACAGAAAAGCACACCTGTGATTCACAGCCATCAGATGTAGTCACTGCTTCCAAGATGAATCACACCCTGCCCAATAAGGCTGTCTTCCTCAGCAAGTTGCATCCTATTAACGAAGTCCTGAACTGTGATCCAGAGCAAGCAAGCAGAAAGGAGTGAAGGCACTTAGAGACTAGATGGGCAAAAAAAAAAAAAAAAAAAAAAAAAAGACCAATGGTCACATGGTACAGATCCCCTCACCCAAAGTAACAGTAATGAAAATGGCTTCAGTAATTGCCCTTGCTCCTGCCATCTCCCTGCAGCAATCCTAAAGCATCATCTGGAATCTGTCTTGCATGTAGCTGAAAACGCAGTCCGGATGTCTTGAGTTTGGAGCCTTGAAAAAAGCAGCTCTAAAACCTTTACAAACTCAATACTTCATCTTCTGTCTGTCAAAAGCCATCAATGAGAGACAATCTATTTCAGATATTTATATTATATAAATACACATACAGAACCACTTTCCTTAAGGAAACAATTCAACCCCTCAACTTCCAGCTTGTGGGAACTTTCAGCATTTGAACTTGCACCTTTGCATTAGTTGTGAGCTCTGAAATTATCCCTATAGTGGATTCAGCCATTATCTTGCAAACAGTACTGAAAGTAAATTCAGACCTAAGATGGATAGGTTGTCATATCTCAAGTAGCTACCACATCTGAAAGAATTTGTTCAAGATCACAAAAGACCCAAACGTTACTTCAGAACCTCTGCAGGGCAAGGGAAATTGTTACATCTTGAGTTTTCTGTATGTTATTCCATACTAAAAGAAGAGGAAAAACTCAATTTAAGCACATCTCTTTACACAATAATGCTGATGAAAGTGTTCTTGATTTAACAGACTTACCATGAATTTAAGCATCATTTATAGGAGACCAGATACGTAACTACACAGAGCTGACAAAAGAGAAACCAAAACACTCCTAAAAAGCTTCGGGTGTTTTGCTCTAATAGTTCTCATATACTCTGAAGTATAATGATTTTGTAACTAGATGAAATAGACAGCCGTCACACCACTTAAACTTCTCTCCCTCTCACATATTTACAAAACATATTTTCAAGACTGCAATTTAATACAACTGTTTTAAGCCACTACAGTTCTAAAAAGCAAATTCCACTTGAAGTTCAGCAAGTACCTTAGATTACTACTGAATTATTTTATTACTGTAACTTTTTATATTATGTGCTTTTCCTGTTCATTTTCATTATTATGATTGTAACTGATTTCTTTCTTCTTTATTAGGAAGAAAATGGAAAAAAAATTCGGCAGGAAATTGTCTGGTTCTATGCAGCTGATGAAGTGCAGACTTGACTTCACATGGCCATCTATCTTCATGGATACAAGTATCCATAGAAGTACCCAATCACTCCCGCAACTTCTGTCCAAAACAAGGAGAAATAAACAGTTTCCTCGCTTAACGTAACTTTAGCTATTGGAAAATTTGAGGAAAAGTCAGTGATTGCACCAGCTTATACACGAGTAAGGTTTATTGAGCAGAATAATACCAGCCTGTGGTTCAGGAAGTCTAAAGAAAGCACAGATCAAGAGTGCATTTGAGACCAACCTTCAATCCTAACAAAAGGAACACTCGCAATAGCAGAAATGCGTAAGAGTCCAAATCAGATTCTTTTCCTACAGTAAGGCAGTAAAACATTCTAAAACTACACTTTCACTTAGGGTTTATTTTCCTTGTTTCTGCCACAACAGTCAACAACTATTCTGAGACCAGCAAACTGCACCTTCCACCATCACGTTAGCAGGAAGTATAGCACATACTTCAGTTTGACTCGCTCTGCCTTACACTTTATTACTGCTGCTGCAGATAGAGATCACTTGGAGTGCTTATTAATCACAGATATCAACTGAAAGGGCTAGATTTCCCTACGAGTTTTCTTTAACATTTACTTGATTTCTCATTTGAAGATCTCACACGTTCAACCAAACAGAGCTGAGAGGAAAAAGACACCGTTCAGAAAACAGGACGTGAGTTTCTTATTCTGTTTGATTCTTAATTTGGAAGAAAGGTATGTACCTTCAATCACTTTGATAAAATCTCATGGGAGATAAGCCAATTCATGATTGATACAGGAGACACAAATTTACCAAGACAAGAATTCTATCTTGTTAAAATACATGGACACATAGATCAAATTTAGTAATTTCACTGAGGTAGTTGTAAATAACAGCTAAAGAATGATCCTTACAAAACTTGAACGTTGGATGTCAGACCCTATAACTTAAAAGTATACACTGACGCTCAAGTCCCAGACTTGCTTTGATAGAAGCACTGCAGCACCAATGAAATCACTAGTACTAAAAATTAAACACAGTACCACCATGCTCTTTAACTTAGCAGGTTGGTAAATAGGGAAACTGTTGGTAGAGATTAAGTGGGGCACTTGATTGAAAAGAAACAACACAAGAAAACTTCTCACAGCAGGACAATGCATAATCAACTGTATTTGATCAATGGCTTACTGGGGTGCATTAAAAAGAGCGTGTCCAGCAGGTCGAGGGAGGTGATCCTCCCCCTCTACTCTGCCCTGGTAAGACCTCATCTGGAGTACTGCGTCCAGTTCTGGGCTCCCCAGTACAAAAAAGACAGGGATCTCTTGGAAAGAGTCCAGCGGAGGGCCACAAAAATGGTGAGGGGCCTGGAGCATCTCTCCTATGAGGAAAGGCTGGGTGAGCTGGGTCTGTTCAGCCTTGAGAAAAGGAGACTGAGAGGGGACCTGATCCAGGTCTATAAATATCTAAGGTGTGGGGGGCAGAATGGCGAGGCCAGACTCTTTTCAGTGGTGAGTGGAGACAGGACAAGGGGAAACGGCTGGAAACTGCAGCACAGGAAGTTCCGCACAAACATGCGCAAGAACTTCTTTACAGTGAGGGTGACGGAGCACTGGAACAGTCTGCCCAGGGAGGTGGTGGAGTCTCCTTCTCTGGAGATGTTCAAGACCTGCCTGGATGCCGACCTGTGCGACCTACTGTAGGGAGCCTGCTTTGGCAGGGGGGTTGGACTCGATCACTGGAGGTCCCTTCCAACCCCTACAATTCTGTGATTCTGTGAATATTCTTGAAAATCTTGGCAATAAGAGTTATGCAAATGATATTGTGATTTACTACTCCATTTCTGCTTCTTTCCTACAAGATTGTCCTTGACACGATAAACTGAATTCGCAAATTCTATAGCAACTTTCACCTAAGGATGCTAAACAGCTTTACAAACCAGTCAATTAATCAGAGCACCACAGAGATGTTATTACATGTATTACATGTATTACATATATGTTAGTACAGAGCAAATAAAAATACAGATCTGAAATATATATAAAAGGAATGTATTCAAGTCATGATAACAAGAGTACTTTGAGGATTTAACTTATTTAAGCTTAGTTTTTTTTTTTTTTTCCAGTAACAATAAAAAATAATAGAAAAATAAAGGAAAATGGAATTATATGCAAAGCCATTTCTATTCCTCATGTGATGGTCTTAAAATAATCAGCTTTAATAAAAAGGCCCCTAGGTACTTTGCACTGGATAGCTGATTACATACTCTGCTTTGCTGTTCATTTATTTGTCTAGAGAACAAATAGTAAAAACCAACAACAACAACAAAAAAAAAACATTGCTGAGGACATTCTTGTAAAGAAATACAAAGTCGTCCTTTTTACCAGAAATGAATATGTGAAATAAATAAAACCTGAAGGAAACCTATAGATGGTGATCCATTTTCTACCTTTGCACATCATCATTTAGCAAATGCACACAGCTGCACAACAGACCTAGCAATGAGTTAAAACCCATACCACAAAGAGACTATTTCAGTCAAGATTTTGGTTTCTAAGGTGGAACCCACAGTAGCTCAAAACTAGAACTTCAGCCCCACTGCAACCGTGCAAACATGTTAGTTAAAAAGACTTGCAAGGCAGACCAGGTGTGTTTGCCAAAATACCCGCAGTAAGCAATAAAATGCTTCATAACAATAAAGTGAGTTTAT
This sequence comes from Lagopus leucura, assembly GCF_019238085.1. NCBI lineage: Eukaryota > Metazoa > Chordata > Aves > Galliformes > Phasianidae > Lagopus > Lagopus leucura. Next base: position 4,364,115 of record NW_024962255.1, on the reverse strand, counting down.
AGTCCTCTCTCATTTAGCCTAGTTCCTGCTCAGAGCAGCAAGCCAAGGACGGAGGGAAAAGAAGCATGGCAGACCTGTCACAATGATCTACCATCGGATACGATAATAGCTAGTGAAACATGAGAATGAAATCGTGGTTGTGGTTCTCTTTCACAAGCCCTAAAACTGTAGAAGTAATTTATTTCAGTTGCACAACTACTATCTGCACATTCATTCCCAGCTACAAATTCTAGCTGCCACAGAAACTCAGTCCGGTGCCTTGCTCTGAAACTCAACAGTGGCACCCAGTGGCAGTTCTTTATCACGTTGAAGAACCTACAGCATACCAGTTGGCTGGTTGGTTTTTCTTTTGGTGGACCACTTAAGACTAACTTACATTTTTGCAACTAAAATGTGTACAAATAGTTCTCATGGAAAAGGCTTTACCATTGCAACGTAGTCTTCTGAAGTTGATTTTCTCAGTTTTTGGCCCATCCCAGGTCTGTTTTTCCTGTTTTAAAGGTACTATATATCTTAAAATCAGATAGGCAACAATGAAGACCTGATAAGAACATTATGTATTAAATAATGTGCTAGAATACTTCCTAGGATACATGGTCGTATTCCTGTCCCAAGGAACCAACAGGCAAGGCAACAAAAGTTCAGCGGAAAGCTTCCTAAAGGATCTGCCAAATATTTGAAATTGCATATAGTCTACAAATGACTTCATTTTTTTTTTCTGCTGTTTGATTTTTTTTGTTGTTGTTGTTTTGTTTTTCTTTTCTGGGCTATCAAGCCTCAACATTTTTGAACTGGATCAAGCTTCCCATTCAGAACCCAACATGCCACAAGACAACCATGCGCACACGTTCAAAAGAAGATTTTTCGCAAGAAAAATCTGTTCTGACAACCTTAGCTTGGTATTTACTGTTTAAATTTGTGGGTAGTATCTTAACATGAAGATGCCAGGACAACTTTCACTTTCCCTGCTTCAGAGCTGATTCCCTGTATTATCTTGTTATTGTTTTCCAAAACTCTGTTACTAAAGAGATGGCATAGAAAAATAGATCCTCATTATTGCTGGCAGTAATACAGGGCACTGAGGAAAGGCTGTGGAAGAAGGCAGAGGAGACAAGCTGGCAGATTGTAGCAACTGAACAAATCAATACAACGGGAAAGGTATTACAACAAAAGTGTGATGATGAAAGGACTGGCACAAAGAGGTGCAACAAAGGAAGGGAAGAAGATTGCTCACCCATATCACAAGATTCTAGGCTTGGAGGGGAAAGTTTCACTGAAAAGGGATCTCCAGGAAGCAATCCTTCCCCAGTGGCAGTCAGCCCTTAAATGGGGTCTAAGAGAGGTGCAGCCAGATTCCACCCCTTCCAGTCACACAGCTGAATTGCCTTCACCTGTGCTCACAGGGCTGACCTGATACTCTCCCCAGGTGATCAATCAGTGCTTCAGGCCATGACTCAACAGTTCCTACACACAGTTAGAAGCGTGAATGGCTACCCTTTCTTTCCCTCTTTTATAGGGCAAAATCAAGTGCCTGCATTTTCAGATGCATACAGCAGCAGAGCTCCTAGAGCAAGACAAATGCAGACAATTCATTTGGCTGTTCTCTATCAGGTCAAGTGGCCAAAGCCTTTCCCTCTGGAAGCTGCATTTCTGCAGCACTCACACATAAACATAAAAAATGTTATTAGTTTCCATGGATACAGGCTGAAATAAAGCAGTACGATAGGAACAGGTTTTTCTTACAGAAGATGACAATTTTTACTGAACTTTCTCAGAGTTGTTGCAGGTACAAGTATGAGGTAAACATCACACTGTCCACGTCCAAAAGATTAATGCTCTATGATCAGTATATATATATTATTTCAAATTTAATAGTGTTTCTAAAACTGTACCAACAATAAGCAACTCAAATGTTACAAATCTGAATGAAGTGTCATTCAGAGAGACCCCAGGCTTACCACACTACCAATTCATTAGATAAAAGCTAGAGTGAATAAACAAACCTCTCGTCATGTCCTTAAGGTCAGGAAATATTGCACAAATAGAGGAATGAATTCCAGATCTGACAGATCTCTATTTAGAAAATTCTACTGTCAGTCTTTACATCTTCTAACGTACTGGATGTTATTGGCAGCAACTCTTTCAACATGCCAAGTGCAGCAAAGGTAGACTTCACAGATGAAGTTAATCGCCTCAAATTGTACCCAGAAACAATGACATTGCACAGCGCTGAAAGGAAGACGCCTAATGGGACTGCACAACCAGTCCATTCTCTGCAACATCACAGCCAGTGATGCTCTGGTGAGCAGTAAGCAAGGCACACTAAGTAGACATTTTGACTGTGTACTCTTCGAAGCTTACAGAAAGACACTGACAATTTATCATAATACTGAAAATATTTACATTGAAAATGCACAGTTCAAGAACATCCACCAGAAGCAAAACATAACACAGAATCCGTGGTATTTGGGTTTATAAATAAAGCTTTTTTGTTATAACCGTGTATAGACTGGACTGCCTGTAAAATTAGCACTAATCTAACAGAGTAGCTGAGTGAAAAAGGTTGTATTGCAAGATGTCTTCAATAGCCTTGGCTTCCTATTTATTAATAAATAATTACAGTTTCAAAATAAAAAAAATATTCCCATTTCTGTTGTGAATCCTAAAGAATTGCAAGCTCAAATGCTTCACTTTATCTGAACCCTAGCACCTGAGATTGGCACAGCTCTTACCTACGTACTGAAAGCACGCTACTCACAAGAACTTCATCTCCCAGTTTGAAAGCTTTCAGAGTCTTTTTTGTACTCCAAAACTTTTTTTTTTTTTTTGCCCTCCCTCCCTCCCAGCAAAATCCTATTAATTTGGTATTAATATTAAGGAAAGGTGCAACAGCACTTTTCTTCCATCTCCTATTCCAACCTGCCCACCAACTTGAAAGCTAATGCTTGCTTCCTCCCTGAAAACACTGTCTTCAACAAGGAATTTTAAGTATTCTTTAGGCAATGGATGCCAAACTTTTAAAAGCAGTGATCTACACTGGAAAATCTGTACTCATATTTTTGACCAGAAACAAAAAAGTCTATATATTTTTCCAAACTAAGCAGTAAACAAGTTTATGAGATCATAGGTATTGATTTCTTTTCAGATATATTGTAAGATTTTTATGCAAGCATCTAATTTGTTTATGATACAGAGCCTTATCATTATCAAGTGCAGATATTAAGGACTCGTTTCTCATGAAACATTTTAAATCTTTGTTCAAGTGACCTTCATACTGCAGATCTAGAAATGAATTTTCTCAAATATTGTTCACCAAAGCGCTTTCTATCAGCGATCTGTATTGTGATTGACCAATTTTTTAAATCAGTTTTCTTACGTATCTCTAAAGCTAAAACACAGACATGCAAACATGCAGAAGAACTACTGCACAGGTCTTTCAATTTTGTTGTCCTTTTTTATGAGCAAGCAAGCAGGGTTCTGTAAGAGATGGCTTTTTGGTTATACAACTCTAGTGAAAGTTAGCGATATCAGCATTTTTATTATAGCTGATATTTTCACCTCCCTGTAAGATGTCTTCACTGAGTCAAGAAAAATTTTTTATAAGGGAATCATTTAATTTTTCACATGTTTCCATTTTTCACTGTGCCATTAGTCTTTATAAAGAATGGTAACACACAGGGAACATTTCCCCTGTGTGGCACTGCTGAATAAGAGTCCTTGTACTTCATATAACTTCTGCCTCCACTTCTTTACGCTGGAAGGAGTTCTGCAAACCCCTGAGATCCAGCACCTGCCAGCAATACATGTCAGGCACAGGGCTCCGTTTTCACAAATGCAGAAGAGTTAGACTGGTAAAGCTGCACATGACTCAGCAAGATGGAGCATCTCCTTTTAATGAGGATTATTATTTTTTTCTGTGTTGATACTTGGAGTGGAGAACGTGTTAGTACTGAAAAGTCTCAAAGTCCTTCAGATACAATGGGTTGTTTTGCAAATGGAAGAAGGCCATGAGATTAATCAGAGGGTCAGAGCACCTCTCCTAAGAAGAAAGGTGGAGGGAGCTGTGCTTGTTTAGTCTGGAGAAGAGAAGGCTCTGGGGAAACTTCACTGTGGTCTTCCAGTACTTAAAGGGAGCTTAGAAGCAGGAGGGAAACTGAGTTTGTACACAAACTGACAGCGATAAAGGGGAAAAGTTTTTAAGCTAAAAGAGAAGAGATTAAGAATAAATATTCAAAAGGTTTTTTTTTTTTTTTAATTTTTTTTTTTTTTTTTTTTTTAAAAAAAAAAAACATAGAAGGCAGTGAAGCCCCATCACAGGCTGTTCAGAGAAGTTGTCTGAGGCCCATCCTTGGAGGTTCTCGAGGCAGGCTGGAGGGAGTCCTGGGCAGTCTGATCTGCTGGTTGGCAACCCTGCCCGTAGCAAGGGGTTGGAACTGGATGGACTTTAAGTTGCTCCCAACCCAAGCCAAAAAACCACCATGCACTGATAAAATACCCAAAGGCATACTGGTGTAAATGGGATATGCCATCTATTAAAGTACAATCTTCTCCAGTTAAGAATATAACGGAAAATGAGGTAGGTTACCATAAAATTATGAAACACAAATAAAAGAGCTGTTTTTTATTCTCCCAATCAGTAGATGGGTATGGCTCTACCTGCTTGTTAGGTAGATTAACAGATCTAATGCCTTGATCTCCTGTACCACACGTGTTACCCTACTGGTGAATAAATTACAGAGAAATGAAGACAGAAAGCCACACACAGTAACGTGCTTAGCCAAGACATGCACCATCTTCCAGTATTAACAATTAATTGTGAATCACAGAGATTCACAAGCTTGCTCAATTAAAGCCTCTTTTTGTTTCCATACAGGTTTCGCTGCATTTCAGAAAGACTTGAGCTCTTAAGAAAATGACCTAACCCATTCTTTCTTATGCACAGTGTGCAATAGTTCTGGTGATAGGTTCAGCATTACTAGGTGAAAAGAGCCTGAGGTTCTAATATCATTGGTAGGTTGGGAAGAAAGTAACCTTAAGAACACCCATGTTTATCTACCCTGTGAAAAAGCTGTATCCAAAACATAACAGACTTCTGCATGAATGAGAGAAATCTTATTACTGAAGAAAGCACAAAGAAGCTGGAACAACTTGGCTGCATAGTGTTAGTGGTCTCTAATAGAGGCTAGCCATGTTGTATCAGCTTTTCCAGTACATTTCCTGCTAGCAGAACAAGCTTCACATAGTAAGATCTCGGTCTTCAGAAATGTCACCGTGGCACCTCCATAAGCAGTAAATTCACTTGCAGAAGCAAAGCCCTTAATGGCTCCAATGATGTAACTTCATCTGTAGGAGCTGTTGATTCATTATGATGGAAACGTTTCATACATTTGTATTCATATCATATTCATAATGGTTCCAATGGAGCTATTTAACATCAATTAAATACTATTATAGTGTCAAAGGGAGCTCACATTCAATATATTTCATTCTTACTTTAATGCTCTGTTGCAGTTCTTCTACTCCTCTATTTCAAAAACGGTACAGCAAAGTTAACTGACTACAAATGAAGTGAAATAATGAACAGCCTCCTTTTGTTCCCAAAGCAAATTATACTGGCACTTGCTTGTCTTCCCTTCCAGTCTAAGGCACAGTCTCTGCTCTTTGTACTCCAACTCTGATCAAACCGAGAGGATAAACTGCATAAGAAGTGTAGTAAGAATTTAAAAGACTACTGTCTGAGTAGGTCCTCTTCCTCCTTGCTGTATTTCTCATGACATTTCTTCTCCTTTCTGGCTTCTACGCTTCATTACTGTGGATAAACTCAATCCTTTTTGTTCTTCATTCTCCCAACTGACAGTTGATTTTAGGTGCACGCTCTCTCTCTCACTGTACCCATTTGTCTATTATCTTCCTACCAACTCCTAACAGTGACAACAGGTTTATTTATTTTTTCTTGTTGTTTCTCATCCTCTCCACCTTGCACAGCCCTAGCCTAATATCAACCCTGTATTTCTCCTCATATACTTATAGTCAAGCCAACATTTATGACTTCACCTACATATATCTTCAATCTTATTTGTGCTTTTGATCTGTGCTTTTGTGCTATCTGATCTGTGCTTTTGACCAACATATCCTTAATTGAGTTATATTCTTTCCTATATTGTTACTTTTTAACCAGTCTCCAATGTGATAGGAGTTTCCTTTATTATTTGCTTAAAAACACTTTCCAATTTGTCTCACATCTGTTCCAGGTGAACTGGTTTTGAAATGAATGAATCAATTTTGTAACAAATCTGATTGAAAAGCATGAAGTTCTTTCCAGTTTACAGCTCTGTTGTATGAAGATCATATTGATGGGACAGTAAATATTTCTTTTCTCCTAGAAGCCCTAGGAAAGACTGGTTAAGTATTAACTGTGAATTCCCACTCCATTCCACTCTTGAAACAGATGTTTCAAATGTTTCAAATGATGCTTTTTGTCTCTTATGACAGCTTTCAGATTTCATATTTATATCCATCTACTTAACAAAGGAAGGTAGTGATTGTAAGGCCATCATGTGCAATATTGAGAATTGATGGAAATAGTCAACTTTGCAGTGGAGTATCTGACTCTTGAAACACAACAATGTTAAGAACTGATATTGGTTTTTTGTTTGTTTGTTTGTTTTTGTTTATTTGTTTCTGATTACAAATCCTGCTACTTGTTGAGGAAGGGAATTGCAGATTGGGCCTAATCTTGACAGAGGATTCTAATGATGTCCTATAATGAAATAAGCATAAAAGTAGGTCCTCCTGTATCCTCAAGACAACCTGTGTTTGTCCAAAAGCATTCCTATTTATGGTAACAAAGAAGGTAACAGTATTAATTGAGATGACCTATACATATATTCCTAAGTATTAAATCACAGCAAAATGAAAACTCATTCAGAAAAAAAAAAAAAAAAAATGTATTGCTTGACCTATTTGCAACTTAAGTATGTAACTTGAACAACTTTTGCAAGTACTCTCTGAAAAATATTTATACTATTTATTAGGTCTTTAAACATGTACTTGGAACTTCCCATGCTATTTTCCTCAATGAATTCCAAAAGCTCTCAGATAACACACCAGCCATAACACATTAAAAAAGCAGCTACCATAGCCTTACGAAAGTTTTTTTTTTTTTTTCCCCACTCAACAGAAAAAATGGTCAAGGCCGAGGAAATCACTATACTCCTAAAAGACTAATTTCTCTACAAATACAGCAACAGAAAAAGTAGAGTTAAGCCACAGGAGAGAACAATCTCTCACCCTCTTATCACCTCCAACTTTATAAATAGCATTTTGTGGGGCTTGTTTGTTATGGGTTTTTTTGTGCATGTTTTTATTTATAACTTGTTGTCAGTCATTAGACAACAGCACTGCAATGTTCCCTTTTTCCCACATCAGTAGCAAAAACTATTCTTTTTAAAATAAAAACAAAATTGGTCTGCAGGCTTTAATGTAACTTGCCTTTGCTCAGCTATGGTAAGGCAACAGGGAAGAAGAATGATCTGTATGGTCTTAAGTCAGATGAAATAACCAAGAAAAGCCTCCCCAATACAGCACATAGAAACTTGCTGAATAAAACAGCAGTCATGCTGCTTCCCTGGCATTTTATGAAAAGATGACCCCTCTGAAGAATACAGATCTCTCCTATGAATAAATACAGAGAATTTTTCCAACCAGAAAGAAATGTTCCGATTTTAAAAATTCATCAAAACAAGGAATTTGAACTAATTGAGTCTATATTTAATACCTTGAAAACACCGAATTAAAAAAGATATCACTTTTGATCCTCACTAGGAATAAGTAGCATGTTACAAAATAAGTGTGCACAGTCATGGTACCAAGCTTACTGTAAATAAATACTTTTATCTTACTAAACTCATCGTATGCACTGTAAGCAATTCTTTAACTCAGTTTATTTACAACAGATATTCTACAAAAATTGCTTCATTTCCTATAAGCTGAAGAACCACTCAGGTAATACTTCCTCCTTTCTTCTACCTATTATTTTGGAAACAGGAATCATTGTTCAACTGCCCATTTAAAATATACAGAAGCCTGTTTAAGCCTTTGCTTATATCAAAGCATTTTGGCAAGTCCATCAAATTGGTTGACGTCAGTGGGTTTTGATTCTACAGAACACAGCACTACTTCTACCAAAAACGAGACTTTTTCAGATTACTTTCTCTGAACAAACACAGGATGTCACAACAGAACACTTCAGAGGTGTCTCACTGTACCCCATCTTTAGCTAAGACATCAACCCTTTGCATAGTTTTATGCATTTTTGTCGTGTCCATACATCATTTGTATCTGTTTCCTACTATGAAAAAAAGCAAATGGTTTTACAGTATACCACTGCGTATTTTTCCTAAGCCTGATAATGGTAATGGAGTTGGGTTTCCAATGCAGTAATAAATGTCAAAGAAATTTTACAGAAATAAGCAAATCAGGTAAAGAACATTTTGCAGCTGTCTGGAGAAACATATACTTCATGATCTCCACTGCTTATTTTATCAATGCTTATTAATTTTAGGTACAAAATACATATTAAACTGAGGTTTCTGATACATGGAATATGCACTGCTTTCATTTCAAATTACTGCAACCAAACACCTACTGCAGCATTCGTATTTTGTCATAATATATAGAAGTCTGCAAATTTTTTAGGTCAACATGACTCCGAAAAAGAGAAGGAAAGGTAAAAATAATACATCAAGAATGATAGCAGGGGCTTCAGCATATGTTGAACTACTTCATTTCCCATGGCAGTATTTCATTAGATGACTGCAAATTACTCACGCATATTCTCACTTCATTGCTCTGGGTCTGACTTCTAAGAAAGTTACCGTAATTCAGAACAAACAGGTCACCCTTTAGTTTCACTGCAAAGAGAATCATTCCAAGAGAATGGTTTCCTGTAGTTCAGGAAACCGTATGATTTATAACCACAGCCATAAACTTTGACAGCAGTGTTAATTCAGGACTATTTCTGTTTTTCTTCTTGTAATATGCAGCACCAAGTAAAGAGACTCCAAAGAGACTGAAAAGCAATACAAATAACTCACAAGCAAAACCTAATGCAAAGGAAACAACTTAGAAGTAAAACAGTAAAACACATTGCCACAAAATCTAGGCGTATTACTCAGAAGCAAGGATCACTGTAACATTCCTGAAGCTTCTCTAAAACTACTCTTCACAGGATAAGTTTGGCTGTACTTTATATTTAAGCATCTGCCATGTTCCACAAACACAAAAAAAGATATACTGGACAGGACCTTGGAAGTGGAAACATCCACGCATCTTCAAAAATTCCTGTTCCTATGATTTCTACTTCGTATGAAGGAGAAAAGCAAGGACAATTGTATCTGCAGAACCTCCAGTACTTACTACACAGTGTGCACTTTTTGCATCTTTAAAAGGTTGAGACTCCAGGGTCCTGCTCCTTATGTGGTACAAAAGAGACAGAAAGGCTGTTTGTGAGTGTGAAAATACAGCTGTCAACAGGATTATGCTGTCTCTGGAGATTTAATGTTTTTGTTGAACGCATATTGTATCCAGGAATATAAGGCTTTCATATGATATTCAACTCCCTAAGGGCACTCCAATATTAAATAATATATCTAGATTCACATTTCTATTGTATACTATATATAACTGCATGGCTGAACCGTACAGTTATTCCTCCCTCAACTTCTGCTTTACTGTTTCTCTGCTCTCCTGAGGGCTGACAACTCTCCATCAGCTTGTATAAAGAGACAGTAAATGAGTCAGGCACTTCAAACCGAAGAAGAGCTTCAGTCCCCACTACATGCTTGCAGAAAAGAAAGGGCAGGTGTCCTTGCTAGCGCGGTGCTCTTGCACCCTGTGAAGTGCACAGAAATGCACCATTCTGGAACAGAAGCAATACAAATTGAAGTTTTCATTTTTTTAAGTCTTAAGAGGAAAGCTTTTGTCCAGTAGTTCAGATACTAAACCGCAGTGTAGGTCCTAGCAGTATCTGAACCACTTCTTAAAAACCCAAACAGGCACTTCTCTGCAAAGTGAACATACTTTTCAAAACCTGCAAGTTTCTTCATCTTCACTAGCACCATTTGACTAAGTCCTCCTGCTCAGCTATAAGAAGTTTCATATGAATAAATGCAGTGAAAGCTAATGTATGTGAACTTAGTTACCTAGTTAACCATCATCTTGTTTTCAGTTTTCCTAAGGGTGGATTCTGTTGTCAGGGTGTTGTCCAAATCAACAGAAAACAAGTTTATTAAAAATGCTGAGCTTGCAGTTCTTCTAAGACTTTGCTCTTTGGGCTTTGAATAAACGACGTAGTGGTTCCCTGTGCATTTTTGTCTTGAACCAAAGAAAAGGCATTTCAGGGCACTAAAAACATACTGAAGTGCTGATCAGAGTTAAGTTCTCCATACTGGCATTCACAGGATTGGAAAGTATCAAGCTAAAGCTCTTCTGTGTCTAGAGAGACCTAATTTCAGCAGCCCAGTTGTACATATCATGCATTTACTGTATCAGACAGAGAGAGTTCTTCCAGATACATTCCTAAAACTGCTATGACATTAAGATGGAGAAAGGTAGCTCTGCCAGCAAAAATGATGAATAATATATTAATCAATTAGAACTTTAAAGGGTTGGGTAATTACCCAGAACTTTAAGAAGGTCTACAATATCTAGCATCACCTTCAAACCATTAACATCTGGAGTCAGATTTCCAAATCTTCATATAATTACTATAGGTATGTCAAATTGTAAAGGACTCCAAATTGTTGTTCAGAAGCACTCTAAGGCACTCACAAGTAGGAGAACTTTTTTTCCTCCTTCGTTTTCATGGAGTCATTGTACTGTGTCTACAAAGATATACTTAATCAGAACCGAAATATAGTAGAAAATGGAATGTATTTCCAAATCCTCTTACAGCAATAAGCAGTCACCTTCTACCAGTACGAATGGCTAGAATTATTACATGCAGATGTGTAATTACGTTTCATTTTGCCTGTTCCATTTTGTAAAACACACAGAAAGACTAAGTTTTAAGGAACTCACATTAAAGATATGTAGCAGAAGCACTCAAACTGTCAGATTACTACAAATTTGACTTACATATTCTGGGCTTTTTTTCTTTCCAAGTCTTTGTATTTTGGTTTAAATAGCAGTCTGATATTCCTTTTCCACCTACCTGTCATCTTTAAAGCTCATTTTTAAATCTGTTAACCTGATTAGTCAAAGTGGTAGCTTGAATAGTAATTTAAACACAGTGTAAAGTAAATTGGAGGTTAGAGTTTTTTTCTTTAAATGACAGCAAATTGAAGGGTATAAATTAATGTATCTCACATACATACTAAAACAAGCACCGTGCGTTAAACTCTACAATAAGCTCGACTAAATAATTCAAACCTGCTCCTTATTAAGGAAGTTACCTTTCGTAAAAGTAGATTTCAGGAAGTATCCACAAAGATGTATCGATAAAACTGGATAATTAACACTTCAAATACACTATATATTTAAACATGATTGTGGACAGACTACTTTGATCCTTGGGAGCATTTTGCAAGAGGATAAAGTGCTAATGCAAATAGCACGCAACATCTTCAAGACCCCATTCCATAATCCTTGGCAAAGACACTGCACGCAACCCTGTGATCCCAAGGCTCTTGCTGTCAATCCAAAGACCAAGTTAGAAACTGACACACAAATGCTGCCACAATCCATTAGGAGCTGTTGCACTGCAGTGATCATAATTTTCTGGCCATACTGAAGTCAAAACAGAACCAAAACGTATGCCAACAGCAGTTCTTACTAGCAAATAGAAACAGACACTTTCTCAATATTTGGAGTGAAATCTAGGCAATGCAGAAGACCTCAGTTGTGCTGAGTATCTGATTTCCAACACTTTTACTGTTTGAAGTCAGTTTCCCCAAAACCTATGTTAGCATTCTTGAATAGTATGTGAGTTTTATTATTACAGCACTCCTACTAGCTGAAGACATTAGCTGCATCAGAAATCAGATACATGCAGCATTTGCAAAATGTGCTATGGCTGCCTTGTGAACCAGAAGAACAAAGGACATAACTGATTCCTTAGCTCAGACTTAAGGAAAAATAAAATCTTGACTCAAGAGCAGACCTGTTCCAAAATAAATAAATGAGCATCTTCTACAAGTGGTGTCTGCTACATCTTAAGGAAAGGTTTCTAAAAATGATATTTTTATCTAAAAAATCAACTATTTTAGTAATTATATATCAGACTAAAATTCAGGACTGCTTTCATGCAGTCATAAAAACTAGTAAGTCACAAATGCATAGCTAAGCTTCCTGTGACATATAGGACAGCCTTGAAAGAGCTCATAAATCATACAGTTTTACCCATATATGTATATTATACCACTTGTTGTAAGGTCACTGCAGTACATCGCAGTAAGTAGTTAAGATTTTGATAGCTGAGAGAAGTACAAAAGAAAGCTTGTGAAATTGCAGGGAACAAAGGATAGCAATTGATACAACACGCAATAAAACAGGAGAGTTTTGACAAAAATATAGGGAAAGGGCTTTGTATGAAGTCTTTCTGCAAGTCCTGCAGAGCTGCTCAGATTTCATAAAGATCCTGTATTGGAGGATTCCTAATGATTCTTATGATCACCGTTATCAAAAGCGCTAAGAGCACTCGTCATGATTCTTCTGTGAAATAGGTCTTCAAGAAGTCTATTTCTTCCTGAGATACCAATTACGAAAAGAGAGTACCATCTCTTGCCAGTGTAAGATGGTTGGAGTCTTCAGTCTGGAGACTTCAAGAGCTCTACTGAACAGATTTAGTTTTGAGTGGTAAGAGGATGAGAAAGGTCAAGTAGGTCAGCTGCAAGATAGTTTAAAATCATAGAAAAAGAAACAGCAGAGGAATTAACTCTGCTTTTTAATAGAACCACTACATTCTTGAAGCCCTTAGTATGATCTTGGAGATAGTTACAACTAATCAATAAAACCCATTAACACATTCATATTCTATTAAATGAAAAATATTTCCCAGTTAAATTTGTAAGAGCCTTTACGAAAGAATGCAGATTTGCCATACACAGACAACAGCGGTCAAGGAAAAATAAAAGCTTATATTTGTTACTGAGCTCAGAATGGAACACTGTGTACTGTTCTGTGAAGGGTTCTCTTTATTCATCATTGAAAACTCTCAATATAAATAAAGCAGTGAAGCTACTGGGAAAAAAAAATGAAACCCGCATGAAAATAGGGCGCACAAGAAAGCCTGTGAGATTTCAAAAACTGTTCTCATTCCACCAGACCGTAATTTATATCTTTCACATCTCTAGCTGTAATGACAAAATAAAAAGGAGAAAGGAATGTCCAGCCTCTCCCACACCAGCCTAGAACACAGTAGGCTTGAGTCCCATTCACCTATCCAAAAATCTATGTTCTGGTCTTCCTGTATTTGAGTCTATTCAAGTTTTTCTATTACACAGCTTTTTTTTTTTTTTTTTTTGCAACTAAATCATGCACATCCCAAAGAATTTATATAATACTTCATATGATGCTTCCTGGGCTTCTTCAGCCTGGAGAAGACTATGGGGGACCTCACTGTGACCTTCCAGTACTTAAAGGGAGCTTATAAGCAGAAGCAAGTAGCCAAACAGCACAGTATTCAGATGCTTTGTGTGAGCCTTAACATTTACTATAAACCTTCTTTGTAGCAGACTGCTACAGATGGGTTGGCCTGCTTTTCCATGATGAGGGACTCCTACTGTTTATTAGCTGTTGCAGTTTGCATGTTTATCTATATTATTTTTGACTGATAGTGGATGTAACTATGATGTCCTGCAGTTAGCTGGTTGTACATTGTTGTTAGCTGATGTACATTGTTAGCTGGTTAAGGTGATACCCCTTAAACTGCTGCACTGAGTACTTCTAATTGATTATAAATGTGATGATCACGAGCAGTCAGACTGTTCCCTCTAGAGGCCTGCCTGATTCAACAATACAATTAAGAGACTATGACACATTCAATTATTTTATATGATGATTAAAATATTAATAACCACAAAATAGCAACTTCAACATCAGTGTATTATGAAAAATGCTGGATAAATATTATAATCATTGTGATAAAATACATTTCACAAATTGAACAGAACATCATTTAAGACATTGTTCTTTTGCAGTTATATTCCTGGAATGACAATGCGGGAACAATCTTAGAACTAAAAGAATAGGGAAAAAAAATCCACCAACAAAAAACTAAAACACCAGTGCTATTACTTATCAAGTGGCTCAGATTAAAGTCAATGCTAATGCCAAATAATATTTGAATTATGTGTTGTTCAAAACCATAATTACTGGAAATCTTACGTTACTGGAGATAATTATAAGAGAAACTAAAGGCAAGAAAAGGAAGTTGTTACTTAAATTATAAGACATTGTATAATATACTGCTTTTACAGGAACTATGACTGGAAAAAAGATCTCTAGAGATCAATCGCATCAATGCCATATCTGACAATTAAGTACCTTAAAGTCTCCAACACAGGAATTTATTTACTTTTTTAAATAGCAAAGAACTAAGCTAGTCCTCAAAGTACTAACAATTACTTCAGAAGACTGTTTTACTTGATTTTGAATTTGTTTTCATTGTCTACGGAGTCCTCTTTTCATAACAAAAAATAGAAGTATTCCATTCATGTCTCCTTATACATTACTTTATTTAAATATCAGCTGTTATTTTTTGTTCTTCAATGGAATCTATTCAACTTACCAGACTTTTCTCAAGGCAGCTGAAATCTGGACACCATAATCCAGCTAAAAACAAACTAGAGTGGGACAACCTTGCTTTCTTGATTTTCGAATTGTCCAATTACTTAGGGCAGTACGACAGAAAAGTTAAACCACTTAACTATTCAGCTTTACTTCTTAAGAGTTGATTTTCCCATTTACATTTGCTCGCATTTCAGTAGACTCTACTTCCAACCTATCAAAATTATTCCGTAACTAAAAATATTTACAATTCCTTCCGCACTGGCATCACTCGCAAACGTTCAGCTTCACTTAGGCTGTTAAAACATACATGTAGCATTTGTGTGTATCAAAATTTGCACAAACATCACCCACTGCATTGGATACCATTAAAGAATAACGTGGCTTACCAATGGAAAAATGGAAATATGTGACATTTGGGATCCTTCATTAACTTGTTAAAATCTTTTCTTCCTCTCCAAATAAACTATTTTTTTTTTTAAAGAATAATCCCCACCTGCCCTTAAATGCCAGTTTTCTACTACTAATTACATCTAACTTCATCTACCAGCTGTAATAAAAATGACTGATGGCTTCTTCCCCCGAGTTAGTTCGTATTTCACAGGCAGACAATCAAATCCAACTCTGGATGGCTGCATAGCTGTGATCATGTCACACAATTTAAGAACAAACACTAAGATGAACAGGGAATAATAAAACCTTGGAAACCCTTTTCTATAACTATATATTTCTTTCCTAAGACAACAGGAAAATAAAGCAAAGATAACATTCTGAGGTGCGCTCAGTGTTACTGGAACATTTGGTAAGGCTGTAATTCAATTCAGGCTGTGACCAACAGACTTAAGCTATCTTTTTTCCACATGTCCCATGAGAACAGACTGGAAAAATGGCTGAAATGACATGAATTAGGCACAATTATTGGATCTACAGAAATATCTTCACCCTTCAAGCAATCAATATATATGATGGATAAACGGATAAAGCCCAGCTAAATTCTTATTCCTACTGAATCAGTTTAGGTATAGGAGTTACCTGAAAAGTGATACATTTAATAGATAATGTAAACTCTATTGGACTTACAATTTGTCAACATGGGAGGGTGTAAGGTTCACATTACTGTACAGATACCATCAATTAGACACTCACCTTGCAGTTTTATGTTTTCCACAACACTTGGTTATGGCTTAGAGTGCAAAATCTGAGGTACAGGATGTCACAAACTTTGTGAAGTTATTTCCTAGACTGCAACAACTTAGTATGGAAATTACAGATTCTGAGCAATCAGGAGGAGAACAAAAGCCTTCTCTTTCATCTTTCCCTTATACTTGACTGAAGTTGTATGAGGGCTGCTCTGAAGGCATTGCCTCCTAATTCGTTGGCCCACAACATCAGAGGTAGATGTTGGTAGTTTGGCAGTAAAGACTAAACCTTACACCCATATTCTGTTTTGTTCTGTTGCCATGTGAAAGATGGCAGCAGAGGGGCAGTCTGACAGAATGGCATCCGACATGGAAGTGCATATGAAGCAAAGGTGTGGAACTGACTTCCTCCACGTGAAAAATGTGGCACTCACTGACATTCATCAATGCTTGCTGAATGTTTACAGTGACCAAAGAGCGGACGCGAACACAGTGAAGTGTTGGGTGCTGTGATTGAACAGTGGCAACAGTGACAGTGGGTCACCTTCACTGAT
Organism: Lagopus leucura; assembly: GCF_019238085.1. Classification (NCBI taxonomy): domain Eukaryota; kingdom Metazoa; phylum Chordata; class Aves; order Galliformes; family Phasianidae; genus Lagopus; species Lagopus leucura. Next base: position 4,347,635 of record NW_024962255.1, on the reverse strand, counting down.
GCAGATTTTAACAAATGTGGCAAGCAGGCCACAGCTATGCTGGCAAAAATGCATAGCTAATAGAGACAATATTGAATAATGATATTTTGTAGTTGAAAATTTGCTCCATCAAATAGCAAGGCTCCGAGACGAAAGGTGGGGACATAACTTGCTTTTTACAGCAATCCTCTAGTCAAATAATGTTGTAAATAAAACTAACTCTTCACTTTTACTGTCCCTGACTGGTCAATTTACCATCTGCTGATACCACACCAATCTCTGTATATTCTTAAAATGAGATTTCATAACAACAGAAATACTTCAGAAAGTTTCCAAATTTATGCTACGGGCACATGGATAGGAGGAAAATGAATAGTTTCCTTATCCACAGCACGAAGCATATTAGATGAGATCAGGATTATACCTGTCCAAACACGTCAAAGGCATATAAAAAGATTAACATTTTTCTGCATATCATTGAAAATGCAAATAATATCCTCAACAGGAGACCAGACTGAGGATTTGCATATTGTATCCTATATTGTTTTGTGCCATTATCATAAGCAAAAGAGTTGAAGATCTTGCACTGCATACATAACAACAAATCTTCTCACTGCTTTACACACAGTAAATTGTTTTTTGAAGAACTGAATCAGTAATTCTTTTATCTACAAAAATCTTCCATTTCTTCTCTAGCATACAAACCAAAAGCCAACAGCATAAAATAAAGGAATCCTCCTACCTACATATAGAGCACATAGCAGCAGCTGCTAAACTACGTGCTTTACAATAGTGGCGAAGAAGATGCAGAACTGTTTACTAACTTGTGAAGGACTCAGACTGCTTTGATCCACAAACAGCTCTCTGCATGCAGTTCCTGTCCCTTTATCAGGAGAACAGAAGTAGTTGTGAGATCAGATTTCAGTTTCAGATCAGATTGTCCACCTTGTTTCTTCCATTCTGTACCCTGCCCCAGAAGTAGAGGCCAAAACCAATGACTTCAATTATTTCGGTGATTACTACTCCAGATGGACTAAGAGCTGATGTGTGATAAACAACTAATATTATTAGCAAAAACATGAGAGTCGAAAAACAGCTTTAGCCAAGTATCACTGTTAGTAGTGAAAACAATTTTTCTTTCTTCAACGAAGAAAAACTACCTACCTACATGACACTGTAAACAAACAGTAAGTTTTTGTCATCTCTTGCCAAAACCAACACAGTCAGTAGCACCAAGGAATGGAAATATAAAAATCTGTCTCTGTAGCTTCCTTCCCAGCGCATTCTGTCTCTATTCAGCTATTCGTCTGGTCACTTTGAACACACAATAAGTCCTTCTTGGATGTGGGAGAAGTATCTTTACACACTGCAATTACAAGAGTTACTTTCATACCCAGATGTATCTTTAACTTAAAAGAAAGAGGAGAATTTCTCATCTAAAACATCAGCACCCCCCTTTCTCTTTCGCTCTCTCTCCATAGAACAAAGAAAACACTTTCTTCTAGTGAAAGAAAAAGCTGATCTAAGAACACCCAGACAATGGTCAGTGAGTTAAAAAAGAAAAAACAACCACTTCTTTGGACACACGTATGTCTATCAACTGAAAAGACAAATCTAACCTTGGAAAGAGACAAGAGCACATTTATTAGCTCAGATCAGCTAAATCTATAAGAAAGGATTAACGTTAACTGTGTGTGGTTGTACATGATCAGGTACACAACTGTGCAGGAATCACATTTGAATCAGAGCAGCATGACAGCTGAAGAATAAAGCATTCACCAAATTTTCATACTATTACTCATGTTTTGTGATTTAAAAGGAATCATATTGCAACACAGCAGTAAAAGATTAAGTAATTCTTTTAAACAAATAGCCAGAAGTTTACAGAAAGCTTTTTCACAAGAAAACTTTTATATATATAAACTGTGTTTATGTATATGTATATGAGTTTATATATATAAAAGTTTATAAGTATATATATATATAAAACTCATATATATATATAAAACTCATATATATATATAATTTCCTACTTTCCATTTGATACAGGAAGACAAAGTAAATTTGTCTCTTAACCACATTCTGACTTCGATCTGACTGGGTGCATAAAGATGGACTATAGGAGCAACATTTCCTAGCAACGATACTACCATAACAACAGTTCATTTCCACTGGTGCAGATGTTTATGAATGTGGCATGCAGGCTCATGTTCACAGCTGGTGACAATGCGTAGCTGCTAATGGTGGTGACTGTGTTCAAAAAATTAGTTTTGTAACTGAGAATTTGCTCTATCAAATGGTGTTATTTTACTCTTTGTAATTGTGTTAAATAAGAGGCATTACTTACAGAGCAACTCACGTAAAAAATCTTTTTTCTGCTGCCCAAGGAAATGATTTCCCAGTTTAAAATGCTCTTGATTTTCAACACCATTCTGACATGAAGCAATTGTTTTTCTATATAATTCACTATAGTACACATTAATGAATGATTAAGCAAGCTCCATGCACCTTTAAATTATAAATATATGCAGTACTTATTTCAAGAACTGTTATAACAAGTACTGTTAATTTCTGTATTTTGATTAACAACTGTGAGAAGATTAAAAGGCTTGCCTCACCCACCCAGGCACAATTTTATTTACTCAAGTTCACTGCAACACTTGAATAAAGTGGAGATTTGTATTCCAGTTTTTGCAAGTTCAAGAGAGAAAAAAGTGGAAGCATCTACCTCTGTGCATTAGTAGGTTTATTTTTTCCTGTGGCATCCTAAACCCATTTGTGTACTACTGCATACATACATGTGTACATATATACACACATGTAAACGCTTTTTAATACATATAGAGAGAATGTAAATCATTTAGTTCATGCTGAGTAATAAACACTAACCTTGACAAAAAAATTAGTGCTCAAGTAACAGACACAGGAAGACCACATACAAATACGTACGGAAAGTTTTAAGGTATTCCACAATTATTGTTTTCCACTGTTTCTAAATGAGAATATTTTATATTACAGCCACACCTACACATGCTTCTCACACACCCACATTTAGGCAGTGTGGAGTGGGCGGCTCTGTTTGCCCTGATGCTGTTCAAGCATCTTCCAGCAGAAGGGCAGCATTCCTAGGGGAAGTGACACAAAGTGTCCAGCATCAATATCTGCATAGAAGCTCAAGATCTTCATCCCCATTTGACCATTCTGAGCCTTTCAGGTTCATTATATTGCATTACAACACAACTTCTTCATAACAACTGCTTGATAAATCCATTTTTGGCTGGCGCAGCTTCTAAGAGTTATTAATTTTTGAGAAAACAGTTGCTGTAGCAATAGTTTATCACTGCAGTTATTGATCAGGGTTGAAGTAAATTTGGGCAATCAGGTCTACTGCAAGATGCCCCTGCCCGTGGCAGGGGGCTTGGAACTACATCACCTTTATGACACTTCTAACCCAAACCATTCTGTGATTTTGTAACTGCAGTCCTTTCCTTGATGTCAGTGATACAGGCCTCAGGAAAGGAAATAGGCAGCCTTCTTCTAACAGTAGAAATAGAGCTGTGGTCTCCTCTCCTTTACTCTTCTCATGCATACGAGTATTTTTACGTTTTAATGGAGATGACTCCTGCCCTGTGGGCACATGTGCAGACAACTCCTCCCAACTGACTATCAAAAAAGGGGCTCTGAATTTACAAAGCCCATTTGCTCACACAACCTGAACTGGTTTCACAGTTGAAAATAGAAAATATCAACTAATGCAGAGGAATGGGGGTAAAGGTCTTCTCCCTTAAGGAATGAAATAAGTGAGAAAAAAAAAAATTAAGTATACACTTGTATGTAGAAGCCTCATTATTCACTAAGGGATGGAGTCATAAAATCTCCCACAAAGACAGACATTATTTTGAAGAGTCACAAAATCCTACAGTATCCATGAAGTTCTCTATTTGTCATATAACATCAAGAAAATGTCTGTTTATCAAGCGTCATTTTATAGTATTGCCTGACATATTTCAGTAATCAACTCAAAAACCTAATCTGAAACTGCACTGAAAAGCCATTTTATCTGCCCATGTCATGCTTACAGTGATTGATTAATTTTGTTTTATTTTTTATCCTCCATTAGGCCAGGCCTCTTGCTTCTACCCTATGTAGGTCAGATCAGAATAGTGACATATTTTTCATAGGAAAAGTTTTTTTTTTTAAGCAGGTTATTTAAAGGTCTCAAACGTCCTGGTTTTCTTTCCCCTTCTCATCCCAGAGACCTACATAATACATTCATGACACCAATAGAAACCATTTTAACAAGATAAAAAGCATAAGCAATAGCAATAAGACTTTCAACTGTTAGAATATTTACACAAGTTGAGCAGAGTTAAACAAAATTAGACAGCTGATAAGAGCACAGATCATTTTGTCAGAAGGAAGTCCTGTCAATAAACTTTCTTCTCAGTTTCTCTTTTTCTCTTACATTCTAAATACTTACTAAGATGATGGCGCATATCGATGCTAATTTGCCGACATGTGACTGGCAAAAAGGAAGCTCAAAGAAGAACCACAGCTGCTGTGTCACCTTGATTCAATAGAAGTGTAGAGAACTATTTATTTTGCCCCTGACATTCAGAGCTGGAACATGAACAGTTGTATTATGCTGAACATGAACACAGTTGGTTAAGCAGTAAACTGTGCTGTTTGCTGGCTGTTTATCCAAAGGAACAGATAAGAAAGGGAGAGATCTGGCAGGCAGGGCCAGAGAGAAAGCCAACTTGATGCAAAGAAAACGAAAAACCAAGTTGCTAGTAGAAACCATTAGCATATTATCCTCAACGGATGGGAGGAGCAGGAGAGAAATTCTACAACCTCCAGAAATGATGCATGTCAGAAGTTACCTATACAACATTCTTCATTCTTATGAAATACATTTTTATTATAACTGCATCTTCCTTATATTTTTCATTCACATTTTTAATCATAGCCCATTTTCTTGTTTGAGCAAGCCTTAAACTCGTCTTTTTTTTTTTTTAAAAAAAAAAAAGGTCTTTTTTTTTTTTGGAGCAGTCCATGCAATATTGACTTAATCTCCTCCTTTTCTCTTATTTCCTACAATAAAAAATCTACAGCAAACACGATTTTATACTGGATCCCTGCTCTTCTTTACTCTCTCCTCTTCAACAAGTCCAGAGATCCTGAGGATTTCTCTGAATAACACCACAGACATCTCTGCAGCTTTATCACAACAACTAAGCACTGATTATTGCCCAGATTTTTGCCTGCAGAAATAATCCCTATAACACAATGCCTAAAAAAGAGGTATAATTAACTAGGAGATTATTTAATTAACCCTTAAGTAGAGTTAGTAGTAAAACTCCCTACCAGTCAGGAATGGTATTCTACATAGATAGATACCTTAAAGGACAACCTTATCAAGAACAACAACTAGGAAAAAAAAAAAAAGAAATAAAAAAAGTATCAATTTTATTTCTGATTTCCATTAACATTCTTTTACTTGCTTCCAGAACAGGTAACAACACAAAGAATACATACTTAATCTTGCACTGAGCCTGTAACCCTGCAGAACAACTGTAGAAATATTCTCCTTATACTTTCAACTTAACTTCACATATTTCTTTTGAAAAATTCTCCAGAGTTTTGATTTACTACACTGCATGAATAGCAATCCACACTAAAAACGAATACATCCAGGAAAAACAAAATATTGTACTCCTGAATTACTTCAATACTCGGGGGGGGGGGGGGGGAAGAATTAAAGAAAAGAAGAGGTAAAAGAATTACAAAATAACAGGTATCAATAAAATAACTCTGAGAATATTTGGCAACAATTGTGAATTTAGCCTTAAATATTATTCAATGTTCCACGTGAGGCTACAGAGTAAAACGGCCCAAATGATTTTACAAAGTCTCATCCAAGTCCATTAACTTCAGTGGAATCATGTGCATAACAGTAAGAAAAGAAAGTCTCATTCATACCTAGAATGCTCTGAAAGTAATGCCTACTACCAAACTCCATAGATAACAGGACAAAGGGGGCAATAATGCTACCTGACAGAGCAAATCCTCAGCTGCTAAACACCGTTTTTCAACATAGTCACCATAAGCTACGCATTTCTGCCAGTGATGAACAAGAGCCTGCATGCCACGCTCAAAAATTTGCATCAGTGAAGCAGCTCCTCTGTCAGCACTGCTGAGAGGCACCACCTACCAAATCACTGCGCTCACACCCACTCCTCGGTTTCCATAAACATTCACCAAGTGTCCACGAATGTCAATGAGAGGCATTTTAACTGCATTAAGGAATTCAGCTCCACACTTTTGCTTCATCCACACTTGCATATCAGATACCATTCTGTCAGAGTGCCCCTCTGCTGCCATCTGTCACACGGCAACAACGTGCAACGGAATCTTGGTGGGAAAGTTCAACCTCTACTGCCGTACTACAAACACCCTCCTCTGATGTCATAGGCTAACATAAAATAGGAGATACTCCTCTCAGAGCAGCCCTCGCATAAACTCACCAAAATAGTGCAGTTCAGACTCACTAGGCATAGTAAAATTCAGCTTATTCTTGACTTCTCTGGAACCCACCTCCTCTATTTCTACTTCTCCAGTCCACACAGTACTGTTTAACTTACACCGCACGCTTAATAAAATTATCTGTCTTTGAAATTACTAACTAATCCTGTGCTAGATTCATCAAAGCTTAACAAAAATTTATTAGAACCTGCCTGGCTAATTATTTTGCCTAACAATTTTAGCAAATAATTTCAGTATCTATTTATATTTTTGCCTAAGAAGTACAAATGCGCAGCACTTTATTTCTCTAAATTGAAATGACGTAGGACAGACACGGTGGCACACCCTGCTTGCACCTCTGATTGCAGCATTCAGACAGTAATCACTGTGTTTTCACATGCAAATCAGGATCTCAGTCTTACAAAACAGTTTTCAGTGCGCATGAAGATCCACATGGCTATGCTTGGGAACAGCTGTACAGACCATAAGCAAATACTATAGAAAACCACACCCGCCATTTTTTTATACATATATGACTGTTTCTTTTGTTTGGGTTTGTTTGGAATATATGCCATAAAACTCAACTAACATGAAAAGATACTGATAAGTTTCAAAGATTAAGATGTGAAAAGCCCAGTATAGAAAGGAGGATAATCATGTGATACGCAATGGAAGTCTTCAACGCTTTAACCACTGGATTTTTCTTTCATTGCAAATCTCAAATTAAAGTTGGATGTTTTCTGCAAGAAACACTTCAGTAAACTTAACTGATTCCTGTCATTTTCATGATCCTTATACTTTATGGTCAATGACTGAAAAAATCCCAATAGAAGCAGGAATAAAAGGCAACAAGAATCCAAACTGATCTTTTGGTAGGGATTAAGAAACGTAAAGCAGAAGTTCAAAATTCGCGCAAAGCAGTGATCATTTAGCTATTATATAAGTCTCTGCGTCTCTGCTCTGTGAACATCAATGCTGCGTGCTGTTATGACTCCTGCCACAAAAAGGATACAAAAGGACTCGTGGTTAAACTGGAGAAGATTCAGAGAAGGGAAATGTAAGGCGGGCTAAGGTAACAGAATAGCTTTTGTGCAAGAAATCTCCAAGCACGACAAAAACATTCAATCTCTTTCCAGAAAGACAAGACTGAGCAGAGAAATAACAAATGGCTATGAAAACACAACATCAAGGTCAAGGTGATGAAAATTGATTCTCCACTGTCGTCCATAATAAGGAGCAGGAGGCATCAGCTGAAACTAACAGGAAGCAGCTTCAAAACCCGATGAGGTGACTCATCAGCCAACAAACAGTTCAGCTGTCAGCCTCCTTGCTAATGGTGTTTAGGAAGGTAAGGTTACGTTACATCCAGATTTAAGGGAGACTCAACACATATGAGTAAGAGAAGCTTGTTAAAGCTTAATAAATACACAGGAAATACACAGCCCCAAAGTACTCAATCCAAAAAGGGCCGGAAAACTACTAGCAAGAATTACAGATACTTCTGCAGTCATTTTCTTAGAATTATTGCAAACAGAACTCTGGGGTTACAGGGACCTTTGGCTTCATTTGCTGCAGGCACTGATTCTATGCTGCTTATAAAATCATAGTGCTATAGTACATGTATGGCACCCTTTCATGTAAATAGAGTTAATTAAAGAACTACATGCAGGTTGGACCACAATGACAATTGGACAGCTTGATAAAACTTGGACACATTGCCTCTTATTTTTTAAGAACATTATACCATTGCACAGCCTAAACGTAATTGCACAGCCTAAATGTAGAATTTTACTGGCCATTCATTTTAGAACGGTGATTTTTTTGCACATGTGGGAGCATAAATAGAAAGTTAATTCCAGAAGTTACTCCAAATTATTTGAAATTATTCTGTCATGACAGCTGAAGTATTACTTAAAAAAAAAACATTACAGATGTTCTTCTGATTTTCAAAAGTAACATCTGGCTGTCTCTCCTCACATTCCATTCTGGTTTTTGGGTGCTATTTATTGCAGTTCTCTGCACACTAGAACACAAAAGGATGTGAACACAAAAGGATGTATCAGCTATTATTAGATACAGACCTTTTAACTCATTTATTACTCATTATCTCTTTTCTCTCTGGATGTAGTCTTCACCCAGGTTTTACAGACTAACTGGAGAGGATGTTGAGGTGAAGGAGTGGACGGGGACAATCAAGACAGTATAATGTTGTCAATGAACGTACCATGACCACCCTCTTCCCTACAGACTTCTCTTCCAGTTTTTACAGCAAAAAACCCCCTGGTCTTTAGAAACAACTGCAAAATAAAAAGTTAGCTTTTATAGAAACAAAGCAAAATAGATAGAAAAAATCTAAATTCAGAATAATTCTGTTGTTGCTGATTTATCGTGCTTTTATAATGCACAATATTTGTTTTGGGCAAAAGAATGAAGGAACATAGAAACATGATTCCCTAAAATCCTATCTTGCACAAGATTCAGAGGCACAAAGATCCCATCCCATCTGCCTGCACACGCCTCAAGCATTTCACATTTTATGAACTAGAAAATTGCATTCTGAAAAATATTTCACAAAAGATGAAACAACTTTTCTCATTTTTGTTGCTATTTTCTTTACCTAAAATTATCAAGCACATGACAGGTGGAAACACCGCTTTCCAGCAAGGAACACATACCTTGAAAGCAGCCAGCAAATGAACTTACTGCAGAAACACAGGAGACTGATGAAAATAATCACGTCAACAAAACTACCTCAGAACTAGAGTAATACAAGAAATATTTTGATTACATAAGCTGCAACAGAGGATTTTTTTTTTTCTTTGCAACAAACACCAGGCCCCTATAACAGTGACAACAGCGAGCCACACGCATCCACAGATGGATTGAGAGATCAACGCTAGCCCCTGCCTATGCCAAAGCTGAAGGGGAGGGTGAGTGCAGGGACAAGCAGAATGAGTGACACTTCTGTTGTGGAAAAGTTCTGCTGAGGAAAGACATGAACTGCCATTGTATGCAGTGGTAACACGCTGCCAGCCTGCTTGCTCGCAGCTCCATGTCCATCCTTTTGTATAAACATAGACTGAGCAGTGAAGGAACAGCTGTGCTCTTCCTGTAATCCTCTTCCCAGCATCAATGCCCCAAACCACAACCACCTATGGAAGAACATCTGTTCAGACAGGTCATCAGCAGAAAACACCAGAAGGGCAATTGCTGCTGTAAGAAATCAGCCAGTCATTAAAGTTGGAGCACTGCCTGTGCTGGTTTTATTTGCTACTACACTAAGGGCAGACCCTTTCTGTGGCCCAATTCTTGATCATTTTCATCTCAATTCATCTGACAATGGCCAGGATTCTTTCTTCTACATATGCTCTTTCCTGGCTATAGGGTTACTCTTATTCTATGAAATAATACAAATTTAAAACAAATAATACCAGTATCATTATCCCATTTTCTTGGGGAAAACAAAACAAAACCAGCACAGCTGTAAGTAGAGAATAAAAGCTAGTTCTCATTCTTTTTTACATAGTCATGTACCAGCCACATACACAGATTCTCCCAGTCACTGAGAACAAAGCATGGCAGGCTGTCAGGTTTGTCCCCATGTTAGAAATAAAACTGGTTCTCTACACAAATACTCCCACAAATGCATCTCAAGAAAAGGGGCAAAACCCAGACAAAGCTTTTCACAGACTCCTGCAGAGAGAGATGATCTGTGAATTCCAGGTAAAAGAACAGCCTGGGTTTTGTAAGCAGAAAATTTTGAACTACATTGTGTACCCTGTGCCCACAGATAATGTTACCATGATGCTACTTGAGAATGCATCTTGAAAAGATTCATCTTCCTGAGATGTCTGAGGTGCTAATAAATAGCCCAGATAATATAAAAACAAATACTATTCCATGTTTCTGAAATATATCAGTATTTCAGCTGAAACCAGATTATATCCTTATCGCAACGCTTGGAAGAAAAGTCCAGGACTAAAATAACAAAGCTTGCTTTAACTTCATCCATATTGGAGGAGATAAGATTTTCAGTGTCAAAACTATAAACCAGTGATTGAACAACAACAAAGTTTAAAACCATCAGCAGCTACAAAGGAGAAGAATAAGAACACAGAAAACCTGTTTTTCCTGCTAAGCTTCAGTAATTCTCATCATTAGCAAGCTGTAAGTCAGGCCCTAAATGAAAAACATTCTTCTGAAGCTATACTGTTTATATATGTTTTTTAAATGACAGAACAGTGTTTCCACTTTATGCCTTCGAGTATAAAAGGACAAAGAAAATATAACTTAAAAAAAAAAAAAAAAAGGAGCTGCCACTTGCATTTTCATAAGTAACCTAATAATCCAAATTTTTTTGCTAGAGAAAACAGGGCTACTCACGTGAATGAGGTGAATACTGTTTAACACAATGATATTCATTTCAAAAGAATTATGACTAAAGAGTGAAAAACAGTAGTTAGAATGAAGTTCATTCTTGGTAACTCCCACTACCCCCCCATTACACTGCACTTCTTTAATTCCACATAAAATTCCATACATAACATACCATCAAGATGCTAGTATTAAACAGCATTCACAGCATGTTCAGGCACAGAGGTAAGCAAATGTCTACATAGGACATCATCTCCTTCCATCATCCTTCAACAGATGCAACGTTCAAAGGGATGCTTTAGCTTTCAAAAGAAATATGGAATGGTAACTATTAGTTTTGCATGCTTGTCTAAGTATAAACGTAATGGCATGAAACTATTACTGAGCTCATACATTCAAAGCCATTTGACAAATCAGCCCAAATACCACATCAATCATTTGTATTATTATGTCATGTGTGATGTCTTTGAAAAACTAAATGTGTCTGTAAGTCTAAATCACTGTTGTACTGCTCACTTGCATTATATGGATATCACTTTCAAAGTGATTTTTCAAATGATACAATGGCGTGGGTTGAAAGGCGCCTTAAAGACCAACCAGTCTCCAACAGCTCCTCTGTCATGGACAGGGTTGCCATGCAACAGATCAGGTGCGCAGGACCCCATCCAGCCTGGACTTGAACACTGAGCACCTCCAGGGATGAGGCACCCACAGCTTCTCTGGGCAGCAGTGCCTCCTCATCCTCTGAGTAAGGAACTTCTTCCTGACATCTAACCTAGTATCTCCCCTCTTGTAGTTTTAAGCCTTTTGCCCTTCTCCTGCCACTATCAGAGCATGGAAATGACAGCCCCCTTCCTGCTTATAAGCTCCCTTCAAGTACTGGCAGGCCACAATAAGGCAAAAGTAAAAATGTTTTAGATGAGAAAGAAAAGTTTTACATGTGAAAGGGTTTTGTGTTTGTTTTTTTTTTTAGCTGTGAAAGTAAAGCTGCTGTAGGGGGGAAAAAAAAATCAACACAACAAAGACTCCTTATATCTAAAGTCAGTGGGATTTATAAGAACCGTACATTTTAACATGTATAATAAAAACCAATGTCAGTGAAGCATGTTGGTTATCTTCCTCCTACTGCATCCCAGAGCCCTGTCTGCTTGTCCACACTGTGCTCATTTAAGCATCCAAGACTGAACAGTTGTCTAAAGCTGAATAACTCCTTTCTATATGAAAACAATATTCACAACACTAGTGCAAAAAAGGACATGTCCAGTGATTAGAATACCTAACCAAATTATTTTTTACCCAATAAATCAGTTAAAATTTCAAATAGGAGAAATATTGTTACTAAAATACAAATACACTTTTTTCTAGCTGAATGTACATTAATAAGAAAATATTTTCTACTCCAAGTATCATCTAATAGAATATTGAAAGCATATTGTTATGTAAACAATGAAAAATCTGGAAGAAGAAATCACCAAAAGAATACTTCACAAGTTTAAATTTATAGGACAGCTTCCATTAAACAGTTTGCTACTTAAATGCAGTGCAAATGAAAATAAAACAGCTGCCCGAAGTCAAGATCTCAGCAATGAAAGGACTCAAACCTTCCAAAACTGAAGGGAGTCAATGAGAAAAATCACAACATAATTTTTTGTAAAAATTAAGAAGTCAGCAATATCTCTAAGCATTAGAGCTTTTGAAATCTTGCAAGACTGAGCTCCTTGCTTTAGGAGCCCCTGAACACAGAATGGAAGATGTTCTACAGTTTTTGGCTACAGATTCTTCCCTTCCAGTAGTCTTCAGTTACGTGTTAATGCAGTACTGCCCCTACATTTTCCCAGCTTCAAGAGTCCTCCCATGCCAGAATAAAACGTAAGTGAAAAACACCCCAGAAAAGATGAAGAGCTGATGAATTACAGATCTATTTGATCCTTCCAGCCACCACTACTGACCAGCCAAAGTGCTGCTAGATGGCAGATGCTACTGATCCATCTCCAACCTGTTCACACACCTCAAGTTGTCTTTCCCCATAAGCTAGAACATACAACATTTTCAGTCTATGCACAAATTGAATTGAATTATATTTTCAGAATTCTGGACAAAAATTTCCCTGAGTTCAATTAAGTAACAGCTACCTGCATTTGTAGACAAAGCATTGAGAAAGTTTACTGATTAAATACTCCATTCTATCAGAGCATTATAGACTTAAACGTTATTTAGGAAGCAACATTTTGGCTGAGAAGCTCACTAAGAATTTATTTATAGCCCAGTACCTTTCATATTACTGTTAATCTTTCCCTTACTTTTTATAGAAATATTTCAATGATTTGGATTCAGTAACCAACAGAGCTTTTCATTGGTCTCATCTGATACTCAGTAGTCATTACTGTAAGATTGTTATTATATAATGATTAGCTTTAAAATTCCAATTCAATAGACTTGAAACATAAATTTCCAGCATAATGATTGTTACATCTCATTTCTTTTGATCCAAATATATTCTCAAAAATCAGTATTAGATACAACAAAAGCATATTTAAACACCAATTATTTGTAACTAATTGCCAAAAAAGATGAAAAGAAAAACAAAAAACAGAAAAACAAGCCCCAAATCTTAAATGAGTTCAACACACCAAAAGCAAAAACTGACGCAAAATTCTTAGAGTGGATGACATTCATTTACAGGAGGGCCTCAGTAAAGAAAATGACCACCACCACCACATCTCCATAGTAGATGTGCCTGTCAAACACAGGACACCAGGGATTAAGATAAGAGCACACAGCAGGAGTTGACACTGTTAAGCCTACAATTATTCCTAACAGGCTCCTTTAAGCTGAAGATAAGAAGTGAGCTGAAGCTATTAACAAAACTCTTCTTAGCATTCACAGGGTTAAAAATCAAGAACCAAGTCAGATTCTTCTTATAAATGTTGCTGATTTAGAAAAAAAACCCAAACCAACACACACACACACACACACCTCACAGCTTGTCTGATTATTCAGCTGCTTCTCAGGGAAGGGAGATTTATATGTAAACATGGCTGCAGGAAACAGGAGGAAGTTTTTAGTGTGGAGGTAACAGAATCTATTTTGCATAACCCTAAATAATTTCAGCTGATCTTCAGTTGTTAGAAGAGTCCCTTCACTTCCCAGCTCTCTCGCAGTTTTGAACAGATACGAACTACAACTTTGAGGCACAGGCACAAATTTGGCACTTTTCAAGATTAAAATATTAAAATGTAAAACAAAAAATGTGACATGCATGGGCTTGCTGGGAAAATACAAAAGCTTACTAATATAATCTTGCTGTATAATGGTAACATTAAGAAAAGCTCAAGTGACAAATTACACAGTAGAGAAAAGGGGGGAAAAAATGGGCAATTTTCATTTATTTTGTTCGTATGAAGACTGTCTACTGCCATCAGGACAAAATGAGTATGACTTTAAACTGATCTCTGTCAGTGCGACTCCTTCTGCACTGACTCGTCACAAATGTGACCAGATGTTTTTTTTTTTTATTTAGATGGTTTGCTTTGTTGTATTTCAATGAATCGCTTTTCTTTTAAAGAACTTTGAATCTCAACTATAATAATGGTTAGATTACTTATGGCTGGGTTTGTCAAATGTTCTTCTTATATTAACACGCTATAAGGCCATACAGAATCTATTATGCAAAGGGAGTTTCATCTGGGAGAGCACCTGAAATTTGTCAACGAATTCACATAACCTTTACATTCTGACAGTAAGTTTCTAAAAACATTCAATCAGGAAAAGAATGGGAAAATCTATTTGCCAAATCCAGCAGAATTTAAAGCATCTGTAATAAAGATTTGCAGCAAATCACTAAAACTGTGATGTATCCTAAAATGCAGCAGCATACGGTGAGTTAACCCCATAAATGGCGTACAGGGTTCAAAACCTGAACAGAAAATAGAAAGAAGATGAAATACAACACAATTTTAGAGTAATGATGCAGTCGATAGTTTTGAAAAGTTCCTGAGAGATTAAGTGACTATTCAAGTACTTGAAATTCCAGATGCCGACCAAAAAGGTCTATGATATTATCCTCATACACATTCTAATTAAAATTCCACATGAAATCAGGGCTTTGTATCTGAAGTACATGACAAGCACAAAAGCCCACCTTGCTTCTAAGAACTTGGAATTTTATTGATGATAATGGTTATTTCTTACTTTATTTACCAAACTTAATTCTGATCACTATGACAAATTAAGTAAGCATAGTAATATTGGAATGAAATTGTGAAGTTTATCTACGGATAAATACCCAGTGATACTTTTAAATGTCCAAACAAGACATCATCCTTAATTAATAACAAAAATGTTATCTGGGCCCCATGTGCAGCAAAGGAGTAATTTTCCAAATAGTTTGTTTCTTACCTATGAAATCTATGCTTTACCTAGCACAGTGCACTATTCTTACTTCATTACAAATTTTATTTATATGTCATATATAAAAATATATATATCATATATATTCTATGCAGTAATATAGAATATTTATATATGTATTCTACAGATATAATAAAGCATTTGAACAGGACCAAACACTTCTGTGCTCATTAACAAGATTTTAAGTTGCTATCCCTTTGGTTATGTTAAGTCACACGCTGCAAACTAATACAAGGTGATACACAATAGCATTTTCTTCCACATACAGAAAAAACAATTACAACACTATTCACATAGCTTTCAAGATTTACCTTGCCATACCCTCTCACTTGAATTATCTCAACTTAAATACAGATTTTGACACTACACTCTGTTCATTGTTTTTCCGAGGGCAAGAAAAAAGAACGCACCTGCAGGAAAACATTTTCACTCTTTCTGTGTGCAAGAACAATTCTTTTATCAAATGACATTTTTACTTTCCGTTTACCTTGGGGTAACCTCTCAGATGGCCTAAATTCTGGCTATCTATGTCTCAGATATTTATTCTACATTTTCTGAAGGGCCTCTGGATTTAACATTGCTGACACAAGCTTCTTTAAGAGGAAAATCTCAAATCCTGACAAGCAAGTCAACAATTGTTTCTGTTTATCATCTCAAGCATACAATCCCCTTGAGGCTTACCTAAGCATTCCTTCCCTTATAAACAGAGCTCTGCTTTATTCTGTTTCTTAATATCTGCTATATTAACCCGTATGTGGGCACACTAATTTATTGAAAGCAATTTTAAAAGATGATACACTCAACAGCTTAGTAGTTAGACTGAACAACTTTGCCCTATTTTAAGTCAAAACTTCAATATCACAAACCATAAAATTCAGAACGCTTCATTCGCTTTACACTGAGACCTCATTTTCCCATGCATGGGGTACACAGCTCCTTTCAGATATTTCTCATAACAAAAAGCCTGACTCTCACAGAGTGGCTGAACATTACAAGAGGGCATCCAGACCCTGCTGCGCAATCTCTGTCTCTCAGTCACCAAAACTCAAGACGATGAGGCCCTGAGAAACCAACTTACCAACTTAAATCTTACGTCATGCTTGCTTTGAAGGAAGCCTAGACAAGGCAGTTCTCAATGCCAGAGAACTCAGTGCAACCAAGTTGCCCCCAAACAATCCCAAAGTCTCCCTTGAAGACTAGCAGCTGATTGACAAAGCCCTTACTGAGTCCTGCCTTTAGAGTCAATCACTCAAGAAGTTCACTGTTCTTTTAACTGTAGTCTCCTTTATGGGCTTTTGCCAGCAGCATACGTAAACAGCTTGGTAGACACAGGACTAACAAATACAATCCCAAAGGTCAATGATCTATCACGTTATACACCTCATGTCTTTATTCCCTGGTGTTCCATCCATACTTTTCAGTTCAACATTTCCCATTCTCCTATAGCCCTTCCTCTACAGCGCGTAAGGAAAGTAATAACAAATACTAAAGCTTTCATTGTATACATAAGCTGTACTGCACATTTTTTTTTATATGTATGCACACACAAAATGTGCATATACAGTAAACCTGATGAACTAGTGTTTCTAGTCAGGCTTTCTACTGCCAAGAAATCTTCCCATCAAATGTGAATTCCAAAAAAAGTGAAGAATTTACACTAAAAATATTTGTCTCAGAGAAAAAGAGATTAGTCAAAATCAAACTTCCGACAATCTCTGCTCAGGTACATATGGTACAAGATTTTGGCTATACCTTCATTAAGGATCCATATTTTCCAGGGCTTTGTTTTAAACTAACAAACTTGCTTGTGGTCTTCAATTCTGCCTTTAGGGATTACTTCAGGAAGGAAAAGATTCTCATAGTTTTACTTTGGAGCTTCTAAAACATAGCCAGGCCTTCTCATTAAGTCTGGTTAATAAAAGTGAACTGACTTATTAGTCCACCAGCAACCTGGAGTAAGGGATTGTAAGAAGAAAAAACGTAAAAGCAAAAAAGTTCTGCCAATAGCTTAGATATCTTCCAGAATCAAATAATTCTACATCTTGGGCATTCAATTTTCATAACATACCTTTTAATAAATAATACATAAGTAGCTAATTCCTATTCACAGATCGAAGCGCTATTACATTTTTCCTTTTCTTTTTCCCCTCTGGACCAAAGGTACTTGCCAAAAGCTGATGAGGAGATAGACTTAAAGTGTTCTTTCTCCTCAGGTTGCCACGGCAATTTCTCTGTTCACATGGTCTTTTCAAAAAGGTGTTTATCTGGCATTATTTTGCCAAGTGAAACTCGCGCTACTACAAACAATACACTCCCTCTCAAAAGTAACACTATTACTTATTTATATAATTTATTCTCCATAAGCAAAGAATTATTGGAAATTTTAATTGGAAGACAATAACAAAAGCAAACTGATGTTTCACTAAAAGGATCAAAAAAGGGTCACTTCATATTAATAGACTGCTTAGAAATAGAGAGAATTTCTACTATACTCTGGCTAATGACATTCACTTTCTGAATAACATCCACAGACGTGCATTGCTGGTTTTTAAATCAAGGACCACCTACTGCACAACACCAGATTTCTTCATAAAGACTTCTTTTCCCCATTATATTTAGGTTTAAATTCTCTTTCTTAATGACCTGCTTTATAAATTATTCCCTTTAGTGGAGTAGTACCTGATCCCAACCCTACGGCTGTCTTATAATCCACGCACCATAGCCCTGGAGGTGCAAGCAAGCACATAGCTTTGCTGAGATGAACAGAAAGTCTTGTTGACGGTACTTATGATCTACATTTTCATACTGAGAAAACTGAATTGCTAAAAGCTGTTGTTCAATAATCAAAAAAAAGGTCAGTCTGAAAAATGAAATATGTAAAACACCATTAAATGTCAAAAAGCAACAGGAAAAATGAAGCAGCAAAGACAACTGAAATTACTATGGTAGAGCAGTAGGGTTACTGTTCATTTTCTTCGGTTTAGCTATATTTAGGTGCCACTACGAAGAATCTTAGGTATCTCAACTTTCTTTAAATAAATAATTGAAAAAACGCCAAACCAGTAATATTACCCCTTCCATAAACTTAAAGGGATGGTAACTCAAGTTCTCCACAGTAAACACTGTCAAAGGGCATAATGCTACATGCATCTACAATTCCAGATAAAATTTATGAGTAAGATATCATTACTTTGGGTTGGTTAGAAGCTTCAGATGGCCATGGGTCATTTTTAACCCTCAAAGCTATAAAAGAATAACATCTCACAAAGCTTTCAAATACACATAGACCTACCTTACTTTTTTTTCTTAGTACAGTAGTAACATACTTAGGCAATCTAGACATTAAAACATTTTGGAAGCTGATGGGCTCTATTTCTTGGTAGGTGTTACTGAAACGTAACATCCAAACCTGGAAGACTGCACACATCAAAATGTAAATACATAAGATGCTTATTTGCATGCATCACATCTGCACAACGCATTATCAAGCTGCATATCAAGAAGCAGTATACAGATGTCAAAGAATAAGCAGACACTTTTTTTCTTAATATCATACAGTAAAGGCATATGAGCTAAGTATCTGAAGAATAACACTTAGTGGAAATTTCACTTAGAGATACTCTGCAGATGTAGAACAATTAAGAAACTGGCCAATAACATACAGGGTTTGCAAAACTGTCTTTTCTTAAATTTTTTAATCAAAAGTCAAGTTAAGACTGCAACTGCATATACACAATGTGAGTCAATGCGACTCTTCTACAGGCTCAACAAAATTATTTTCAACTCTGCTCAAGAAGCAGGAGTAGGCATCAAAACATATTCCCAAAGTCATCACCTAGAAAAACGTAGAAAATAGATGGGACTAACAAATAATATTGCCTACATGCTCTTACCATTCTTTAAGTAGCATGAAGATAGCTTTCAGGCCAGAGAGAAGACAAAAATTTCAGATAGTATAGTTTCATCTATGAATGAACAATTACGACAAAAATCACTGAAGAGCCTACAAAGACGACAGTCTGTGAAAGCAAGTGCCCAAACAGTACCTGTTAAGCCATTTGAAAGAAGAAAATCTACCTTTTCAGTCTCATTCATGGAAACAGCCTGCACACTGGAGAATTCTGCATGTGCTGACTATCACCTTACGCTTCCTCACAGCCCAGTTCTTTCCTCTCTGTAAGCAACATCCATGTGTAGCTCTATAACAAATCAAACCGTGTTATTCACACTAGAAAACAAAATACAAATCCCCACAATGACTAGCAATGCTAAAGCTATGAGAAACAGAAGCCTCAAGGCAAGCAAATCACACTTGATTTATTTTTACCAACACAGGATAAGCTAATTTGGTGTCCCAAATGAAATCAAATGTCCATCAGTCTTGCTGGTTTCAGCAGATGAATATGCTCACCTCAGCGGGTCAGACAGCTACCTGTGAGACACGCTTAATTCCACCAACACCGCCATGAGGGAACCTCATTTTAATCCATTACAAAATGAAAGGCTGTAACAAACAGCAGAAATATCCTTGTCACATGGCTCGTCTGAGAAAAACTGATTCAATTTTGGGAACAAAACAGAAAACACATCAATAAGAGGTAACTTCTCCTGTATTGGTTAACATGCCCTTTCCTTGAAAAGAGCTTTGAGTTAGATGTATGTTTAGCAAGATTTCAACAGGATACTTTTGAGGTAGTAGGAATTTAAAGCAGATAACCCTCCTCCAACGCAGTATCTGGGTTTGAATAAAAGTATGACCACATAGGCCATTCTACCCACCAGAAATAGCAGCATAACATGCGTGGCCCTGGTTATGCATCTAACGCAGCTGTGAGAAACTCTACCCCAGTTCTGGGTTACACGATCTCAGTCTAACTTTGCCAACTTGGAGCCCATTTGCATTCTCACATAATCCTCCACAGCATCTCAACCACAGCCTCCGAAGGAGGAAGTCATTTCAGATGTTTACGAGATGACTGTGATCAAGTTCCGTGTGATGGAGACAGTAAGAAGTGAAGTGGGCTCTCATTATCATCCTAAAGGTAACCATGTCCTTTCCCCCGTTCCTGTTTTTTTTTCCACAGTCTTGACTCTCATGAAGGGTCTGTTGGCTCCATTGCAAATTTGATATAATTTGTTAATTACTCAACATTGATATAATTTGTTTCCTCCTTTTATTCATTTATTTATTTGAGCTCACCCAGGACTCAAAAGATCAGGGCAAAAAAAAAAAAAAAAAGCAGCAATGAAGTTGTATTCTATCTAAAGACCCCAAATTGCCCAAGACATGGAGTTCAGCCAATATATGCTCAGACTCAGTGAACCATGACCTGGAGTCCTGACTAGCTCCGACAGCAGTTCAAACCCCACACACGCATAGCCCAAGGTGACGCTAAGTCTTCCGACAGCTACAGTTAAACAGGAAATGCAGAAGGCAAGGTTTGCTCTTGCGACTTCAGTAATCTGGAGGCAATGAAGAAGAGCTATTATTTCTAGTACTGCAGCATCAGAAACTTCTCACAATCAAATCACAAATACCACATAAAAGCCATACTGATGGCTGAGGCTGAAGCTTTGCAAGGGAGTGAGAAGGCTCAAGTAGCATTTCTGCTTGGGTCCCTTTCCAACCTTTCAGCTGGGTGTCATCAGTAATTCAGACTGAAGGCAGGGGAGAGCAGCTCGTGGAAGATGAGCAAAGGAAGTGGCGAATGCTGGCTCAGTGCTAATGAAGCAGGGTGCTGAGATGTCCCTTAATCAAGCAGAAGAAATCAATATAGCTGAAATTCAGGGGCTGAGCTGTGTGCTCTCAGCAACGCATCTGCTTGTGCTGGAAGCACATGGGGGATTAATGGAATTAAAACAGAAAGCTTTTGTTCACGAGATAAGTGGATAAATGTTCAAATTATACAGAGACCTTCACAGCTGAGTCCTAACAGTATGTTCAGAAGGAGCTCTTATCTTTTTACACTGGAAAATAGGTCTAAATTAAAATGCAATCCTACAGTCTGTGCAGCTGAAATCTAGCACCTAAGACAATTGATTCCTCCTGCTAACAGTAATTCTGATCCATATCTTGGAGTAAAAGCCCCATCATTCCTTCTGTAGATGAAAGCACTGGGTGCCAAACTGCTGGACAACACTCGCCTCTGACTAAAAATCCACACTCTAGCTCCTGGTGAAAGGATGGGTTCTTTCAGGGCTGATTCCCTTGAATATGAGCACTATTTGTGGAAAACACAAGGCATCTACCCTATCATTTCTTCTCTCATTATTTACGCGCACTGAAAGGGAGGCAGGCACCTACCCAGCAGAGGCAAATTAATAGACAGCAAAAGACACTGCCTAGGCACACAGACTGGCTCACAGCCCCAAACCACACAGAAAAAAAAGACAGCTTCAGGATTAAAGCACAGAAGACCACAAAGGGGCTTTGCATCAAAAATGACAACTGGAAAGCAGCTGTTCTGCAACCCTGAATGTCTGCTTACCAGAGGAAACTCACAGCCTGCTTCTGAACTACGTGTATTTACATCAATTTAATAGAATTTGCCTGTACAGTAAGTCAGGAATCCTCCTGCTCCTCTCCATAACAGATTGAAGCTTGGCCCTCGTAAACTATGTTATTTGATTCTCTCATCCAGCATGCAGCATATATGCTAAGAGGTGGCACAGCAGTATTGGAGAGATGTAACCAAGCCTTCAGACAGGAGCCCATCACAGTGTGGGAGTTTCCAGGTACATCGACAAGGGAACACACGGGGCTGTTCTGATGGCACACGGTGCACAGCAGTAACATATTGATGTGATGACCGTGTATAATGCAAGAGGAAAGCTTTCCAGATTGGAGTTTTCAAATGAAGTTTGCAGCTTCAGAAGTGTTTGAAAATTAGTATCCTTTTCCTTAATGGAAGAAGCACAGACTCAGTACTATTTGTAGTAACAACAAACTCGACTGCCACATACGGGATAGTCAACAATAAGACGCTGGGTTTCTCCAGAGAGAGAGAGAGAGAGAGAAGAAATGAGAAGAAAATCCCACCACAGAACTAGACAGGAAAACAGACTAGCAGAATATTAAACATGTGCTGTACTTCACATGCTAAAGGCCTTATTCCTGGATGCATCATACACTGCAGAGGTCAATGCCTAACTGAATTTAAATAATTCAGAGACAAAGAAAGCAAATCCTCGTCCGCAAATAAAACTCCTCACACAGCTTTTAGTGGGCACTTAGTAAACACTTGGAAGAAACAAGATTACACATTAAAATCACATTAAGAAAGTTACAATTACCAGAAATGGTTAGATCAAAACTGGAAATCATACAATCGTGTTCATTGCACATTAAGTTCAATGACATATATACCTGGAACTGCCACTGCAAGAGCATCATTCATCTTTTAAAAAATGTTTTGTGATGCATTTAAATCTACACCCTGGCTAATGAAAATGTTACTTCTTTGTAAGGAATGATATTGTCACTGAAAGCAGAGAGATGCAGTTCCCATTACTGAACGTGGTCTCTTCAGAGCTTGCTTTCTCAGGTCCTGCCCAATACAGCTGTCTTTCCAGAGCAAGAGCTAAGATGTGTGAACAGCAGAAGCAGCAGAGGCTGTACGCCCCAGGCAATTGTTACACCTTTCTGATTTTCTTTTCAAGGAGTTTCACCAGGTCAAATAGACCCAAATCATTTCAGACAGAACAGGACAAGAATTCAGAGATTCCTATTAACACCCTCCACTTTGTTCTTTCAAAAAAAGACTGAGTAGTACGTGGTAATTGGTATCTGTTAGACAGTTGCTCTCAGCCTTTCATCTTGTTAGTGAATATTACACCTGACACTGATTTTTGTAGAAATATTCAGCTGCTCTGGCCATTCTGTGCATCAGAGTAGCAAACTGGCAAGAAGTTACAAACCTGCATCGCTTTTCAACCCTTGACTCTCATCTATCCCTCTATTTCTGCCACCATGTAAGTAAAGGAAAGTAATCAAATCTAATCAGATCAAGTAATCAAAGTGCTATGATATCTTAAAATACTTTACTGTGAAAGGACTATGCTGGATGTGAACAATAAGCACACTTGTCAGCAAAATATATAATTATTTAGTATAGAACCAACGTAGTGGGCAGATGCTTAGAGCTCTCCAAAAATCATCTTTTCCCTGTAAGAAGCACCAGTGCACTGCACTCTGCCAGCCTTAACAATCATCTCTTCAGTGCTCCAATGCAAGAAACTACATCAGAAGCCCACCTTGAGCACTGACAGTCAAGTAGCTAAGCATGTAAGGATACTTAAGGATCCGTAAGCAAATTAAGTAATTCCAGTGATGTCAGTAAGAAAATATAGAGATACAGTAAAATTGGTTGCAACTTATCCTTAAATACTCACCCTAAAAGCACCAGATGAGCTTATCTTACCAAGATATCTTAGGTAAGTAATTAATTTGTAGATTACAGAACTGAAATTTTTCAAATTCATTTCAGATTAGGAACAGTTTGAACTCTAAGAAATACCATCTGTTCTCAAATATACAACCATCTCTGTTTCCTTTTTTTTTTTTTTTAAACCCTGTTATTACTTTAATAAGCACAGTAATAATGAGGGGTTAAATGAGCAATAAAGATTAAATTACTGCAGAAGCAACAAGTAAAACCCAGAACTTGTACGAGCTACTCAAAAGTCAATGTCTCTGGCTGCAAAGAAAAAGAAAGGAGAAAGTAAACAAACTACTTTTCCTCTACTTAGATACATCTACAGCCTTGTTCTCCAAGGAAGGAGAAAGGGCGAAAAAATCAGATTTTTTCTTTTTCCTTCTCATCAAACCAAGTAGTTTTATCTCTGGATGAAATTATCCCACTTTCATGAAGTTTGTCTCAAAAACTATTTTGCTCATAGATTGCACTAGACATCAGAAAAAACACCTGCATATTATTTCAGAAGTCTGAACTAAGTTTTCCCTTTTTCACTTTATAGCACATACAGCTTCAATACAAACACACACTGACATAACAATAATAAACATACAAAATAAACATAATAAATAATAATAAAACAATAATAAACAAAAATAAACATACAATACGTAAAGAGTTCAATATCTTACATCAAATAAGCCAAAAAATACTACAGTAACAGAGGCTTAAAAGAATCAGCAATATGTTACTTTAGGCACTGGCTCCATTTTAAAATGCTGCCATTTAAAAATACTGTCATATTACCCAAATACTCCACTCATCTGCAGCACAGCAATTCGTACACCTTTGTGCTCTCTTGCTGTTTTTTCCTTCAATCAGTAAAACATTAATTTGAAAATCTGAATCTATTCTTCATTTTATTTTTAACAGGAAACATATGAGCAAGACTTCATTTCTTTGCTTTTTTAAGCTTAAGACTTGAAATTAGGTAATAATTATTTACTAGTACAAATTGTGTCCCATTTTATTTATGAATAATTTATCATAACCAAGAAGCTTATCCAGGATCCTTTCAACCTAAAATCATAGCTTAAAAAACCTAATTGCTAAAATCAGTTTAAATGCTATGCAGCTAACTCACTTAACTGACAAAGACCTGGATTACAGATTGAAAATGCAGTGGTCAAATCCAGTGTTATCCACTCAGAGCATTTGAGTCAGATTACCTGATGGATATCTAAAGAAACAAGACTGATAACAATCTGTCTATATAAAAGGCTTATCTGTGTTTTCTTAGCAGCTTCAGGTAGGGCCGTTACATAAATGGAGTTGGGAAGTTCTACAGACATATGAACTTGGAATCAGGAATCCCCAGACCATAATTTAGATCAAAGTGTGATTTAATGTTACAAATTTAACCAGAGGCTCATAGAAAAATCAGCATCCATCCCCTTCCATCAGCATCCCCCAGATTCCCATCTCAGACAAAACCAGCTCTGTCAGCTGCAGAAGACAGAGCAGAGTCGACCATACATGCTGCACAGCTCATCACAGGAAGCAGAAAAAAGCCTCCACTGTAATGGAAAAGTTGTAAAACACTTCAGACAGCTCTTGATGCCTCTTCCATATGTGTATTTCTCCTTAGCACAGACATCTTTTCTAAAATAAAGACCGCCACAAGGACAGACTTCGTCCTGTCCCCTACTCTGAGCACCCAATAGGAGAGTGCTCTGTTCATGTGCTTTCCAACATCACTACATCCTTATGAGAAACTGAATTCTTTTCTTACCCCTGAAGAATAGCATAGCGTGCTCTGGCCTCATAAAGCAAGAACTCTGCATGAACACACAGACATGCACTCATACTGTAAAATCTGTTTATGGCCTGAAATCTGTTACTGTGTTTTCACCTTCTCTGTGAAAATAATATTCACTACTGGACAGATCCATTACTTTCATGTAGAAACACTGGAATTTATGTAAATGGATGAACTTTATCTCTTTGCAGCGGTGTGTAATTCAACAAGGGAGGGAAATTAGCATTGTTTGATACAGTATTTCTAAAAGGAATGATACAGTTATTGCTAAACCCAATTACTGTATTCAGTTCTTTTGCCTGCTTCATTCGTGAAACAACGGAACAAAGCTATATTCACCTGTATCTAATTTCCAACTTTATCTCTTTTTTCTTTAAAAAACGAGGCAAACAAACAAAAAAAAACAACCAAGCCTTAAATGCATTCTTTTCTATAGTTCTTCATATCCATGAGCTCACAAAGAAAATTCCCAAAAGACTTGAAATGTTATTAGTAGCTGTTTAAGCACTTAATGAATGGAACACGTTTAATTTACTGCAGTGTTCTCTAAACTAAGATTGAATTCCTGTCCCTCAGACACTCTTAACTGTAGCAGATTCACTGCAATTCACCTTATTAATGAAGATTAATAGAAAAAGAGGGTAGGAAACTTCATAGCATTGTAGACATATGGTTGTATGGAACTAAGTGCATTGAGCCACATAAATTATTTGAGCAGGTGAGATAATGAAGGGTAAAACAGGTAGGAATAAAGAGTCTTGACTGAAGAACATAAGGGTAGTAAAATCATCTAATGTTTGCTAGTAGCATATTCAAAACTACCAACAAGCTTCCAGAATTAGGGATCTTTGCTAATTTTTGCCAGTCAACATTATTTGTAGACATACTACTTAAGTCTGTTTCATCTACTGTGATGAATAAAGGAAAATACCACGAAACTTTAAACACACATAAAACATCTGACGGAGTTCACCCCCAAATACCACGCATTTCACAAAGGCATTTTTAGAATGTGAAGAAATGATCAACTTCAAAGTAATCAAAAAAAAAAAAAAAAAAAAAACCAACAAAGTGAAAATAAATTTGACTGTAGATATGCTGAGGAAATAATAACAACAACAACATATCCATGCATACACACAAAGACAACTAATTTTTCCCGCTTAAAAAGCCAAAAAGTCTTGCATTTATTTAAATATTCCCTCCAAAGAGACCTATGTCATCATGGATATAGTAGACAAGCAGCAATGTGTATTATTTGGACATTTCCCTTCAAGGGAAATTTATAGGAAAGCAGGGAAACCACTTAGTTTGAAAACACACACTGATTTGATGGAAAATTCAGTACGAGAAAGGAATTAGAAATGAAATTAAATCAAGTGACTGCTATTCCTGTAGAGAGAAAGTACCTACATCAAACATACAAACACAGCTCAGAAAAAGAGCATACACGTGTGTGAATACATGCCTAAGAGCACACGTACTCCTTGATAAGTACATGCATATGTTATTGGTGGACAAATCTGATCTTTCCCAATTGCAAATCAAGATTCAAGAAAAACAATTCAGATCTTATGCTGGAACTTACTTAGAACAATTCTAAACATTTTGTTGAAAGTTAGAAATAAAACCATTTTGGAGCTATTTTTTGAAGATCTAGAATTTCTTTAGTCATACGAAGACTTCAAAGTTGGCAAAATCTAATTACAAACTTTACGCCTTGATTTTACAGTACATGACTGTTTTCTTTTTCTCTAACTACAAATAAAAAGTTAATGTACAAAACTAGTAGAACACAATATAATTGAAAAGGAGACTATTCTCATCATTTCCAATTCTTTTTCTAAGAGCTGCAATAATAATTTAACATCATAACTTCTGAAAGACCAAATCTCCCACACAACCAAAGCCCAACTTATGTTAAAACAAATAAGAATACAACTCTAGTACACCTATCTCAATTTTGAACATAAAAATCAGTATTTTCTTCATTTCTGGGGTTGCAGTCTTCTCCATGCAATTTTCAACTCACTTCACCATTAATTTTTTTGTCTTTGTTTTCCCAGTAACATCTTCAGAAAAGAGGCAACATTTTTCACCTAGCAAAGTTAAGTGGGAGAATTGTAACAACAAAATGCCTGCTGGGATTATCATGCACTATTAATGTGATAGAAATCACCTCTTATGATGTAAAATCATCAGATGTATTCTGCTATGCAAATACAGTGTTTCTGAAAATGAACATGATGTACTACTGCAGATGGAAGGAAATTTAGTTACAACTGTAAGATCCCACTCCAGCTACAACTCTGTGATACAAAACCTGAAAATGAAGCCACGTGCATCTCTGTTGCTTGGCTTCAAGCTTCATTACAAAGTCATGACGAGTACATTAAACTGCTCAGCAAATCTGTGTCTCATTGGTTTTATTAAGACAGATTTGTGTCCCAGAAAACAAACTAAGGTAGAGTTAGGTAGAGTTGCACAAAAATAAGATAAAAGGCAATAACTTCTATTTACTTACATTCTAAGTTCATTCAAAACTGGAATTCAATGGAAATTTCATATGGAAACACTACTTTCTAAGACATAAATAAACCTATACTGTAAAACAGACTAATAGATTTCTCAAAGCTCCATCTTCCTCTGCTCCATTTCACAAAGTTGCCCTTCTATGGTCAAACACCCAGCCCAAATCTAATTTCATCTGTCTGAGCACCTCTTCCACTTGGTAGGTTCTACAAAAGCTTCTTCTCTGATTCAACAGGAAAACTACTGAATACAACACAGAGTAAAAATTTTATCATTGAATCTAATAACATAGGGCATGACACAGTCCAAGCTATAGCCGTTGCCAAGTGTGATAGACTTTGGACACCCCTGTTCCTCTTGCACTAATTCTAGCTAGGCACTGGACATAGTATCCAATTCCCTTAAATTTATTCTGGCTAAACTGAAGCTTCCATAGAACATATTTTCTCCAGCCAGTTCTTCAAGTATTCGGACTCAGCCTGGCTGTGCGTGCTGCTGTGAATTTATCTCTGCTGGGAAACACATTTTTCTCCTGCTCCTCAAATTTCATGTTCCTTCTCCAAGAATGGCCCAAAATATCACAAGTCTCATTTTAAGAAACAGATGTTCAGAAACGTGACTAAAATGCAATCGCAATCTTTTACACAAACACTCACAACTGTACCTTTCCCTGTCCCACCCAATCTAGAATAATTGCAGCTATCAGGAAAGCACACAGGAATCCTTCAGATGATCTCCCTTGATTAACTTAGCATCTTTCTCTGCAGCTCCCCGCGTACTCCATTGTCACGGATTTGACCAGATCAATCTATGTCCGTGACAGGGGCGACAGGCCTCTGCCCTCCCCCCCCCCCCCGACCCAGTCCCACAAAATGGGAAGGAAGGAAGGGAGGAAAAGAACAGCGGCAACAATCTATGGAGGAAAACTTATTTTACTATAATATCGGAATACAAGATAACACAATAGATACAATTTAATTGCAATTGAGATGAATAAATCAGACAAGATGAGAGAGAGAGAGTTCCCGGGACCGATTCAAACCTGAAAAGCTTGGAACGGCCAGGAAAGCACCCTCCAGCACCCACTGCCAGGCAGCAAGAGAGCGCCCCCCCCACCCGGAAGGGCCAGATCCCGTGACTGCGGTAATGTACAGGGATAGGTAGCTGGGATTGGGCAGTGACACTTTAATGCCCCGTATACTACATGATGTTTTGATGTGGAATACTGAAACCCAAAAACAAAAAAACAAAAACAAAAAACATAGAACCATGACATCCATGCACACTCCTCCCAAAGGCCAGATACTTATAACCACAAACAAGTGACAGGACACTCATAGCTCATTTAAAGCACAAGGCATCACCCTCCATGAGATCACCGCTACAGTGGCAGCAGCGGCTCCTGCTCCCTGAGCGCAGCACAGAGGAACTTCACGCTGATGGCTTTAAAGAAAGCATTCCAGGTGAAAGTGTGAAGATGGAGAAGACATTTGAACTAATGCACTTAGTGATTCTGTAACAAAACCCTGCTTTTGCAGGGAACCATGTGTATCATGGCAAATGCAAGAACTGCTGAACAGTGTCTATCGAGCCCAGTAAGCATTCTAGCCAATAACAGATGTCTATAAAAGATTATAGTGATACTTCCTGAGCCAGAAAAAGGGTTTTTTTTTTTTTGTGCTGAACACTCCATCAATAGATTTTTCTTCTCTCTTCCTGGTCAGATGCATTTGGAGGCCATCTAAAATTTCAGCGCCACAGCATTCTGAAACGAAGAGCTGGATGACAACTGCATGTTTGGGATTAGCTTCAACATCAAGAAACAAAGCAGATAAAGAATTTATGGCTGGCTTAACTTCTCTTTGGAGAGCCTGAACTGACCTTTGCGGAATTTAACAGTTGCTGAGGCTTGGGAAAATGGAAGCGTGAACCGAATGAGAAAAGCCCACTCTGCTACCTTCTGCCCTGCAGATCTTCATTTACGAAGACTTGTCAGCATAGAAAACCCACAACTACACTTTCAGAGGAGCATGAAAAATTATGCTCCTCTACAATCTTTGACATCTCATATTTTGAAGGTGTAAATGTACTGTAAATTAGAAAGATCCAGGCAAGACCAGTAATTTATCTATTAGCCTTCCTTCCTTTGATTACATTCAATCACAGTAAAAAACTCAAACTACAGTAATGAAAAACCAGACCACAGAAACAAAATTCAGAAAACTGCTAGAGAAAATAGATAGTGCCAATAGAGCTCATCCTGTGTCCTGATGTTGTTTCAATAGTTACAGTTACTTTCCTGAATTGTTCAGGTTGGGTTTCTTCCAGTGTTCTGCATATTTAGAGAAAAACCATCGTAATTATTTGCTCTGATCCAAAATCTCTTATCTGAATAAATCTCCATTATTCAAAATCCCCACTAATGGTTATATGAGCGATTGTTTTTTTAACCTACAAATAGTGAAGTTCATCTTAGAATGGTATATCAGCCATACAGAGATTTTGCTAGTTTACAATAAAGAAATTTAAAAAAACACGTTGTTGTTGTCTTTTCTAACCCTTTAGAACTCCAGTTCTAAATTTAACAGAGACAAAATCTGAAAATTAAATTACCGCAGTACAATAGAGCTCATTGCAATTTACTGTTCCAATTGCCACTAGCTTTTTAATGCAGTTTTAATGACGAACCAATTAACTAAGCTGCTTCATGTGTCAAAGTGAAGCACTGCTTTCCTGAGTACCAACACTAAATGTGTTCCCATAGGCTACATTCTCTCCTTTCCCCCCCCCCCCAACTGCTTTATCTATTATCAATAGCATTTTTTCCTCTCCTACACAATCAATTCTCCGTTTTTCCAGATAATTTCTTGCTGGAGTTCACAAACTCGCTTTCACTGTCAGGGCCTTGTCACTAAGGAACCTTCTATGGAAAATGAATATGTACCTATTTCTTTTTACTCTCAATGAAAAATGCCTCTATGGCCATTAATAAAAAATAAGGTAATTTCTGGGTTGAACAAGTATTCAACTATATTCATTTTAAATTTACAGCACATGCAGAAATACTCCACAGTGTCAGATCTCTGTAGTTGTATTTTAGCTATCGAATTACTTCTAGTCAAAGCCATATACCAAAGCAATGTGCTTAGAGAGGCACATTGATGTAAGTAACTAAAACTCTTCCAACTGTGTGCTGCACATTTATAAGCTTATCTGTTTTAAAAAAATGTGTTTTGAAGCTTATCAGAGGTACTCTATTTCCAAGTTCGTTTAGCTGAAATGAAAAGCAATCAGATTCCACTATAACAAGTTTACCTTTCCAAAAGAAACAGCCTACTTAACTCATTCTAATGGCCACAGAGCCCATCACACAGTAATAGCTTTTGGTAACATTCACTCCACTCAGATAGCTGTGTATGGACAGACTGGGCACTTCTTTCAATTGATCAGACCTGCAAACAGTCCAGGTAACCTTGAATTAGCTTTGTAAATCTTGATAAATAATGAGAAAAGCTTCTTCATTTAGGAAGCAGATAAGTACCAATTACACATATCAATCAAAGTACCCTGTTTTGTTACTCTTGATAACACCTATAGGAGATGCATGGATATCTACTGTCTTAAATTTGTCCTGCAGTGTACATCTGTGCACAGGTCATGCTTTACTGCTGCAGGGATAGCTGTTTCTCTATTGATTGAAAATTAAAATGAGAATTTACGTCCCACACTCCTATAGTGGAAATGCAATGTTCTATTTTATCGATTCCCTGGTGGCTCTTCGGATACATTTAACAGCTTATATGAAATACCAACATCAAGGTCATTTCAAACAAGCTGTTCCCAGTTCTGCTCCCTTCAGCCTCCCCACAGCACCAGATCGTTAGCTTCTAATTAAATCTTGTACAGTCGGGGCTTCTTTCATCTGCAAAAGTTCTCAAATACTAAGCCAAAATTTTAATTCCTCCTCCTGTGTGCCCTGTTTGTTTCATGCACTCAAGCCCAGAAAAGAATTCAATTCTTATTTGAGGGTTTCCCTATTGATTGGTATTGTTTTTGTTTTTCTTTTCCTCTCCCAAGCTTTTAGCTGCTGTTAACCTTTCATGTCAGAATTTGTTACAATTAGGCTAACAAACTTCCAGCTTTTAACTCCAGTCTCAGAGCTCAATTACTTGATCTAAAGTAAGCTTAATTACGTGAGTTGCTAATTTTATTGAAAAACCAAACCTGAAATACTGCATCTAGTATGAAAAAATCTTGCAAACATACACTTTGATAGCCTGATAACTGACAAGGCTTTGATTTTTCCGAGCATATATTGAGTTCAGGCTGAATGCACCAAGATTAAAGGAAGAATCCCTTAACAGCCAACAGGGCACTTGCAGAGATCCCTAGGGCAAATGACTGGAAGAAAAGCACCCACTAAAACTAGAGCATGAACATAAACAGCATGTGTGGGGAGAACAACTGTCTGCAGTTTCTACCTGAAATGGGCGATGTCAGAAGAAGCTACCGTGAGCACTGATGAACTACAGAGATCCTACATGCACACAAACATTGCTTGTCCAAAAACAAAAATCTTTAAGAGAAGTTATTTTAGTGCCTTTACTATCGTTAAAGAAAGTAAGATACTAAGACACTTGACACATAAAAATGAGAAATTGTGTGACTGGAAACTTCATCTCCAGCCCTCTGTTCACCTTTGTGGCCCTCCTCAAGGATCCTCTCTAACAGCTCTCTGTCTTTCTTATACTGGAGACCCCAGAATTGGACACAGTACTCCAGATGGAGCCTACTGACAGCACAGTAGAAAGGGGATCAACTGATCTGAAAACTGGAAATGCAAGCTCAGTTCTCCACAGATTTCTGTTGAATGAAAGAAAAAAACCTCACAAACCATTTATATTGTCTTTAATTCTTTTCATCTAGTAGCTGTCAATGAAATACTGTTTATAGACAGAAGAAAGATTTGGATAAGTCAACATTTTGCTAACAAATATAACTGAAGACAGTTTTGTGAAATCATTTGTGGGTGAATTTGAAATACTTCGATGATGATGCTTTCATTAAGAGAAATAATACTAACATCTGGGGAGAAAAAACAAAAAAAAGCAACTCTAAGAATTTTATTTTTCCTTAAAATCTTACATCATTTCTCACCAAAGATCAATCTTTGTTATTTTTTCCTATCAAGTCAATACAAAGAGACAAGCCCTTTCAGAGTACAAGTTACAGCAAGTTTGTTTCCTCATCTAAGTCATTTCATCTATTACTAATAGAAAGTTCCACTTCAACCAGAACTTAAAAAAAAAAAAAAAAGGGGGTGGGGGGAATACATACCTTGTATATTCTATAGAAGATGAAAAATATGAATTAGAAGATCAAATGGCACTCTCTTATCCAGAAATGATGAAACTTGCCTATCCCGTTTTTTATTTCTGACATCCCAGTGGATAAGCTCTTAGTGCAAAAAATCCAAGCACAACTAAACAGAATGAAACTTCATAGATAACATATTAATTCTCTCAATATTGCTGACCAGGCACCGATCAGCAATGATGCACAATAAAGTTGCAGGATGAAAATGGTATTTTTTTTTATAGATTGATACATAGGAAACACAGACTCTTGCACACAGAAACCCATCCCCAACTAAATAAGCCACTAACAAGACTGTTACTAACTTGATCAAACCTAACTTTCCACTTGAACAAACAAGGAAGCCATTTTCTGCTTTTCATTTGTATATTTCTGAGACCAGATCCTGAACGGACAAACGAAAAAGCATAACATTGATTCGGTGTTTGTTTTTGAACAAAATCTATTTATGCAAAGTATGCTGCTCTTGCCTGAATGTATCTATAATGAAAAAAAAAGCAATCACAAAGGATTTCATTCTGGCAGGAGCTGAAAGAAGACAGTGACTGTAAGAGTATCTGTAACATCTGAAGACAAGAAACAATGCAAGATTCAGTCATGAAGACTTACAGTTGACCTTCCTATGCTCAAAAGATGGGTTTGTAAGGCAAGGAAAATGAAGTGACAGAAATGGGAACACGCTGAAGAAACAACTCCCAAAATATCAGAGTCTCAGATAAGATAGCAAACAAAAAATAAATGATACATATGCATGTGGAAATTTCACTCCGTTAAAAGCCACTTCTCATTATTTATTTAGCTACTATTGCAATTAAACAGCATTTAAGACACCAGTTACATTAGGTAACATTAGAGAAAGCAACAGAAACTGTAGTGCAGCCCACCAGTATCAGCCCACCCAACAGCAGGGAGCAGACAGCTCCCCAATCAGGCCAGCACCTGCATCATTCCTTACTAACTAGTAGTGAGCTCATCTCAAAACAGACCTGAATGATAGAGGTTTATCAGGTTAAACTATGCAACAGCAGCCTGCCTGTCAAAAATATGTGAGGTAACTTCAATCTGACAGAGAAAAGAGTGAAAAGTAATTAAATTTAAAAGCATTTACTAATCCCAACTTACAAAACCATTAGGGCTGTGTGTGTGAGAGGCAACAATACAAAATCTATTTCCTATTGGTATAGCACAGATGCAGCGGCTGGTGAAGGTACATCTGGGAATTTCAGGCTGAGACACTGTTTTCTTGATCTGTAGTCCCATGAGATCAAGACCTCCCTACAGCAAGTGCTAAATTCCCCAAGAAGGGAATCAAAGCCCCATATTTACATCTAAATAGCAAGAGAGGAGACAAAATGCCAGTCCCAAATTACTTCTGTGCATCTATTGAAGAAACATGGTATTGTTCCTTCTAACAGGACTGATTCTCTGGTTTTCGACAGAAGAGCACGGCACCATCGCAGCAAAGAACGCTGTAATATCAACTCCAACAAACCCAAAGGAAAACGTATAAAAATAGCAACTACATACATTTAACTTCAAAACTTTTAAAGAAAAATAACACAAGCCTAGTACTTCATTACCATTACAGAAGATAATACAGTATTTCCATTGCCTACGTATGCTCAACAGCCTAATCATTTTATGAATCATAACCACAAATCTCATCTGCTTATTAGACCTTTCTGTTATTCCAGCTGAGTATAAATTAAGAGGAGAACTGAACTTCAATATTCAGTCCTTGTAAACAAAGATATTTATTGCCACCATTACACTAACCAATGCCAACAAACACATCTTCTGTAAGTATGAATCTAAAAAAAAAAAAAAAAAAGGCCAACCTCCTTGTCTTTCACAAAATGCTTAAATCCTTTAATAAGGGGTAAGGTCACAATGGTTAAACTTAACAAATTTGTCTCAGGATGAAAAGACAACAGTAATGCATAAGGCACACTTCTAACCTAGCTCAAATAGCTATTCTATACCCAGAAAGGCCAACTCCCTGAGCAGCTCTGCACACTTGTAAACTCACACCCATGCACGCTGTATTTTCAGGCACAAGCCTTGGCACCATCATCTTTTTTTGAAAAGTAGAGCCTGTACTCAAGGAAAGACTGGATGTTGTGTTGAGGGACATGGTTTAGTAGGAGCTATTGGGAATAAGTGAACGGTTGGACTGGGTGATCTTTTAGGTCTTTTCCAACCTTAGTGATTCTATGATTCTATGATTCAATCTACTTCTCTGCCAAAAAAGAGTTTTCCAAACTACTGCTACTTACATCTTCAATTTGTTACTTACGAATGAACATCTGTGGCTGACTCTTCTTATTAGTGATATTTTCTGCCTTGGGCATGTATTATCAAGCATTAGTATAAAATTTTTCACTATTTTTTGGCTTCCAACTATTTTCTCAAGGAACTTAAACATTATCCCTATGAAGGAGAAAAAGGTAAGCAGCTGACCTCCCACATAACTTGATAATTAAGAAAATCAGTAAATGATTATGCCATATAATCCCTATCTAAGAATCTGTGTCATAATGCAAGCTTAATTTTTTATGTCAGCTTTCTCATGCCTTGACAGTGTGTGAGCCTTGTGTAAAATCCTTGAGAGCTAAGAAAAAAATTAGCAAACACATCCTTAAGTGAAGCAATGTTTTGGTCTAATCTAACCCAAATAACAACATTTTGAATAATTCCACAAGCTCCAAATAAATTCATGAATTCCATTTGTCAACACACAGCATTTTTTTTTATTTGATGTATGTTTACAACACTAACAAATCAAACTAAACCAGGAGAGAAAGCACAACAAAAAATCTCTGGAGAACAACAGGAGTATTTTGATGCCTGAAATCCAGCAGATAATAAGATTTACTAGAAACTTCATCCTACAAACATTGTAGTTATCCATCATGCATAATGAATTAACTTTGCATTTCATTAAAAATTCATACAGTCTGTTTTTGACTAACATGTTGCATATATCAGTGCTATCTCATCTATTTTCTTGCATTCTGGAATATTCAGCAGAGCACTACTTACAAAACAGAGGTAGAAATAGAAGTCTTCATAGTGCAGTGCACTAGATTTTTCCATTGTAGAACAAGTTGCTTCCATTCAAACACAGAGAGCTCTGAATTCAGGATTAATATATAGTAAACATGCATCCACATACTAATTATAAACTACTGAGACATAAGGGGGCCAGGGTAAAGCAGATTTTTGCTTACCTGCTCAATCATCAAAAACACAGAATACAACGTTAAAGAGAATCCTAGATACAAATGTGTAATCCACACTTGAAATCTTGAAAAAAAAAAAATAATTCTTACTAATAAGAAGTTTGAATTAATATTTAAGCATTTGACTCGTGAACACTTTTTCATGCATGCAGATAATGAAAAAAATACCTAACAGCCCACATAGCTGTGTTTCCTTATTATTCAGCCATCCTTTTCCATAGAAGTCAGCTGGGACAACAACTGCGTATCACTGATCATGACTACGTTTTTTGCACTCTAACTTGAAAAGCAAGAAAGCCCCACAGGGCTAAATGTTCAACATTATTACTGAGATTAAGCTTGGTCTTCGCCCTAGGATCTCCTGATTGACATCAGTGTGACCCAAAGCAGCATTTTGCCTGAAAGGCTTGGCAGATTCAACACTAGCAAATTTCTCATACTGGCACTTGGTTACTATCTTTTTTTCCCAGACAAACCCATTCCTCTTGAGCCCAGTATAGCATGTTATAACAGTATGTAGAGGATTAATTACAAGGGCTCACTTGTCACAGATCTCCCAGATAAATCCATCACTGATGCCTTCTACTTTGAAAGCAGCAGCAATAAAGTATCAGTAATCAATAGCTCTATATTTATTCAGATTCATTTCCTAGGCTAGCTGACAGGCTAGATTAAAAGACTGACCCTTCACAAGTAATGCAGAGAGCTGAATAACTTAACTATCTTACAAATGACGAAGAAAAATTAAGCTGTATTTTACAGCATGTTCTCTAACACTGGCTTTGAGCAACCTCACT
Source organism: Lagopus leucura (assembly GCF_019238085.1). Classification (NCBI taxonomy): domain Eukaryota; kingdom Metazoa; phylum Chordata; class Aves; order Galliformes; family Phasianidae; genus Lagopus; species Lagopus leucura. The sequence goes on along the minus strand of NW_024962255.1, from coordinate 4,310,167 downwards.
TGGCCCTTTAATTCACCTCTTCAGACAGTTCTGGTGTTTGCTTTCTACCCTCTGTAACAAAACATCCTTTACTGCCTGAGAGGCTGCCTTGGTTTATAGCTTTGGGAAGAGGAGCACATCTCAAACAAATCCCCTGTGAATTATTCTTGGGTATGAGAGCATTCCATTATGGATTCACTCTAAGAAACAACATGCTAATTTTAAGGCATTGTAGAATAGCTTTATGTTCCTTGCCATTCTTGCATAGGGTGTTTTTTTTTTTTTTTCTAATCATCACAAGTAACATATAAATCCTGTTTGCTCTAAAAGAGTAAGCAATGAAGTCACTGCACAAAAATACTACAGTAATAACATCTTCAATTTTAAGCATCTACCTTTTTTCCAACCTCTATTTTTAACTTTTTGCTTTAGTTTTCAACAGGGTATGTTGATAAAAGAAGCCATTTTCCTTAATCATATGGTATCCTTTACCAGTAGGTTTCTTTCTCCCTGTGAATTCCTGTTAGCAACAATTACATCATATAGAACCTGGAAGAACATCTTCTCTAGTACATGTGCAAGGAAGCCACTGACAAAAATCACTCCCCAGGCTATAGGAGGGCTCAGACAAAGCATTTTGCTTGCCCACGGATGAAACCAGTTCAAAAGGTGAAGAATCTAAGGAGTCTTTGTCAGGATGGAGACACATTGAGAAAGCAACTCAAAGCCCCCATAGCTCGCCAGGTAAGAGAAAGAGATATGTGAGGTAAGAAAGAATTAAAAAAAAAAAAAAAAAAAAAAAAAAAAAAAGAAACCCACACAGGAAAACACATAGGGGTTCCTGGTCCCAGAAAAGTGGGCAATCCTAATATTCCAATATACACATGCCTACTTCTCTGCCCCATTAAAAAATACAGTGATAACTAAACACTTGGGTTATTTCTTAAATTGTCTTGCTGTCAGCTCTACAGATAACTTCAACAACAGATGCTTATCTTTCCTGAACAGAATGATCAAAAAGGTCAAAGTAACCGATAAAGGAAAAAAACCCAAGCATCTTTTTCTCCAGTACTATCCCTCCTTTTTTTCCCCCCAATATTGAATATCATTTGAAACAACGCTGCAATATGGAGATAATGCTTCTTTTTGTGCCCATTTCAGTAAATCTGTTCTTTATCACTAGATAAATATCAGTAATACATGCTCTGCCGACCAGCTGCAATGTCATGTTCTTCTTGGGACTGGTTGACTTGGGACTCTTTAACAGTTTCATCAGTGATACAGACAATGGGATCGAACACACCCTCAACAAGTTTGCTGATGACACCAAGCTGAGCAGTTGACAGACCAGAAGGAAGGGACGCTATCCAAAGGGACCATGACTAACTCAAAAGGTGTGAATCTGAGAAGGTTCAAAAAACCAAAGTACAAGGTTTTACACTCGGGTCAGAGTAATCCCAGATGTGTATACAGACTGAGAGAAGAACTCCTCGAGAGCAGCCCTGCTGAGAAGGACTTAAAGGTCCTGGCAGATGAAAATCTTAACGTGAGCCAGCACTGCATGCTTTCAGCCAGGAAAGCCACGGTATCATGAGTTTCGTAAGAGGGGTGGCTAGAATGGTGATGAAGATAACTGACCCTCTGTACTCTGTCCTCATGAGGCCTCAGCTGAAGAACTGCGTCCATGTCTGAGACCTGCAACAGAAGAATGATGTCGAGCTTTTGACAGGGGTCCAGAGGAAGGCCATGAAGATAATCCACGGGCTAGAACACCTCTCCTGTGAAGATAGGCTGAAGATAATGAGCTTGTTCAGTCTGGGGAAGAGAAGACTGGGGAAGAGACGTCATTGCAACCTTTCAGTATTTAGAGGGAACTCATAAGCAGGAGTGAAATCAACTTTTTCACGCAGGTAGATAGTGATTGGATAAGGGCAAATGTTTTCAAAAGGAAGAGAGATTTAGATAAGATGTCAGGGCAAAGATTTTTACTGAGAGTGGTGAGGTGCTGGAAAAGAGAGACTGCAGATGCCTAGTCCCTGGACGTGTTCAAGGCCAGGTTAGATGGAACCCTGGATGACCAGATCTGACATTTGATCTAGCACCGTGACTGTGGCTTTGGGGTTGGAACTTGGTCTTCGAGTTCCCTTCCCAAGTCATCCTATAATTCTACAATTCTGCTCAGTACAATTAACTGATTTACTGCATGTAGCTTGAAAGCTACTGCAAACTTGCTAAATTACTTAGAAAGTAAGCAGACCATTGTTCTAATAGGACAAAGATTATGGAGACCCTGGACAATACAGTAAAATAAGTTCAAATGACTTTGCATTATTTTTTGGTTAACAAGTTGATGCTAAAGCAGTTTAGCATGAAAGTAGCACCACATATTTACAGACAACTTTTACTTATATGATTTCACTCAGCACAGAAAAAAATAGTGCTTGAATACAAATCTCCATATTTAGCCACTCAGCCTCCTTTAATTGTTGCTGGCTTATTCTGTATTCTGTTTCCTATGCTGTCTGTATACTAACTCATCAAAATTCTCATTCTCCATTTTTTTTTCCTCTGGAGTCCTCAAAGCTGATCAGCATATGGACATCTCAACCTTCCTCATCAGCAGCTATCACAGCCTTCACTGGTGAAGTTGCTGAACTTCTCTAACAGTTTCAGCAAGAGTAAATGTTTGAAATCAATTTTTAGTTGAAAATTAAAGACAACACCAAAAAAATAACAGAAAAAAAACATTTTTAAGACTTGGTCATCCCCGTGAGACCTATAATGAGCTTCAGTCATTACGAAAAATTTAGGATGAAATCTTCTTTACAAGGAGGGTTGTTAAGCACTGGAACAGGCTCCCCAGGGAGGTGGTTGAGTCTACATCTCTGGATGTGTTTAAAAACCTTTTGGTTGTGGTGCTCAGGGACATGATTTAGCAGAGGGTTGTTAAGAGTCAGGTAGTATGGTTAGTTTGTGGTTGGACTTGATGATCTTTGAGTCTTTTCCCACCTGAGCAATTCTATGTTTCCATGATTCTATTCTGTGAAATGGCACATAAGATTGCTCTCCTCTGGAGTTCTAAAATGGTAGTAGACTCAGAACACCTGAACCTTTTCATTATCTGAACGCTATTGGAAAACACTCATAGAGACATAGAAGGCAGAAAAAGAAAAAAAAAGAAGGGCAGAAGTAAAAGCGCAGCATGATTTCAGTGCAAACTCAGTGCCAAGTTCCACTCCAAAATCTTTAGCCTTACTAAACCACGTGGGTTCTCTTATCTCAAAGAAGGAACTAGAGCATTCTCAGGTCCTTGCCAGGATGATAACAGATATTACCATATTCAGACACAGTAGTATTCAGAAAGCAATATACAGCAGGAACCTGATGAGAGTAGGACAAGTTTTCTTTCAGATCTAGTGCAGGCAGAAGACTATAATTAAAAATAGAGTATTTCTGCACAGATTACTGCATTTCCTATTTGCATTTCTTTCAAAGCTTGGGACTTGCTGAGTGACATCAGTGCTGTTTTTGTTCATGCTCAGTCATTTTTCTAGCAGAATGCTATGATTAATGACCAATCAATACCCAGCACTTCCTTTGGAAGCACTTATTAGTATACTCATAATACCTAGCTGAACTTGAAAGCAGCACATTAAAACTACATTCCATGTTAAATAATTATCTCTAATAAAAAGAACGCATAGTTTAAATTAATTTGCTTTTTACATTCCACAGACTATTAAAACATACATGTTAAATAAAATATTATGGTTCTGGTCAGAATTAAAGCTGGGTTGAAACTTATGGTACTTTCCAGCAGACAAATTAATGACCTCATAGCACAAGGATTTTCTGACAACACTTAAGCTTTCATAAATATTGACCTGCTTGTAATTTTTTATTTTAACTTGCTCAGTTGCAAAGCGCAGCACATGACCTAACTCAGTATATTCATAAACCACAAGTAGTGTGTTAAAGAAAATTCTGAACACCATACTAAGAAAATCGTTCCCATGAAAAGCCAAAAGATAGCTAAAAACTATTGCCAAGGAACATTATAAAATATGTGGTCTTTGAGAGCAGGTCAGACAAGCATCCGTCAGAAGTTACCTGCCTCGATGTCAAACAAGTAACACCTCCAGATTCTTTCTGAGTCTAGTTTTCTGTGACACCATTAGATTCTAAAGGGAAAAATCCAACTAATAATGGTACGGCATAGCAAATTTACATTGCAAAAGGCAGATTTGGTTGTTTTTATTCCTCTGATATGCGTTACAAAGATGATATTTTTATTTAGGCCATCAGTTTATTTTAAACAAAGTGATTCTAATAGTATGGTACTGCCCTTATTAATACTAAATCTACATGCTTAACACCAAAGATGCTTAGAAGAAATACAATAATGTTTACTATATAATCATTCTCTTATCACTCATCTTCCAAATCCCTCAGTTCTTCCTTGGTTTTAATGCACATGGACATTAATAATGTCCGGCATTATGATCCATGATTATAGTAAGCCCATAATAAAGTAGGAGCTCACATTTGGACTCTGAACAAGTCTGAGATGGGAGAAAAAGAGATCCATCCAACTCAGATGAGCCTTAAAGACAGCGAAAACCTTTAGTACATCTGGTCATTTTTCCATTAGTCAGTAGTAAAATGCAACTTCTATCTCAAAGAACTAAGTCTACAAGACATACAAGTCTTGGCAAGTCAGAAATCAATTTTATATCATAAACAAATACTTAGAACTGATCATACTTCTTTTCCTTTTCCTATTCCTTTCTACAAAAACATTGCTATGTTTTAAAAATTGAAAGAAACAAGGAGCCTTGGGGTTTTTTTGTTTGTGTTTTGCATTTTGTTGTATGTTTGTTTTTCAGTTGAAAGAGGATAAGATCACAACCTTCCATTCTCAGTTTCCCACAGGTCCATTTTGGATTTTAAAACAATAAGCGGAGGGAAAAAAAAAAAAAAAAAGAAAGAACTTGCAGAGAACAGATAGATAATTAAAAACCATCCAATTCTACCCTGCAAGATCAAGAATCAAGAATGTGGAATATGTTCTTAGTTATGGTATTTTCTACAATTCAGAGTGCAAAGTTTCTACATTATGCCCAAAGTCCCTAAAAATGCCCCTAAAAATGATGCTATTTCCCTTCGTGTTGGACAGCTTTAATATCCACTTTCATGGTTTTCCAGGTAATCAATTTAAGTCTAATTATCCTGGCAACTGTTTGTGTGAGAAATTAAGAACACAAAGAGATGAGAAAAGAACAAATGGCTCCATCTAATCTATTATGCACAAGGAATTTATAACTGAGATTACCTTGACTGAGCAGAGCAGAGAAGTGCTGAGAAATTAAGATGCAGGCAGGTGTAGCATTTGCCAGTTTGTTCACACTAATTATCCAAAACATATTTTAATATGATGCAGAATGGAAATTCCAGCGATCGTTCCGCTCTACTATTCCTACTGAAAACTGTCCAGGATAAAAATAAGTACATGGAAGATCAGTTTTTAACATTTAACTTTCAGAGGTGACCAGAATCTTAGCTCCAGATAATGACAAACTCCATTTAGAAGTCGCGCTCTTTACTATTCCAATAATTATATGATTTAGTATAAACTACAAGATCATCTTAAGTGCAATCGTACCGAGGCCTGGGATTAATCTTCCTTTTCCAATATCCATAACACCAAATATCACCCACCAGAAATTGGTTTTCTGCCATATTTGTATTTTATGTCGTGCTTCTCTCAAAATGCAAAAAAAAAAAAACTTTAAATACTTCATTCCATACGTTTGAAGTGTCTATCAGGACAATACCTATCTTCCTGCTACCTATTTCTGCCCTGGACTACACCAGACACTTATATATTACATATTCCTTATTCTTTTATTCCTTCCAATATTTGAAGGGAGATTATAAACAGAAGTGGGTATGACTGTTTATGAGGGTGGATAGTGATAGGACAAGGGGAAATGGTTTTAAATTGAGACAGGGGAGGTTTAGGTTAGATATTAAGAGGAAGTTTTTTCACACAGAGGATGGAACAGGAACACTGGAACAGGTTTCCCAAGGAGGCTGTGGATGCTCCATCCCTGGAGGCATTCAAGGCCAGGCTGGAAGTGGCTCTGGGCAGCCTGGTCTGCTGGTTGGCGACCCTGCACATAGCAGGGGGGGGTGAAATTAGCTGATTGTTATGTTCTTTTCAACCCCGTGATCTGAAAGATAATTGAAAATTTTCTGAAGACGATCTGCATGCTTTTGCTGTCTGTGAATTGAACTTTATCAAAAAGCATCAGGCGTTAAGGCAAAAAACACAAATGTCTTCCTTCTTTATTGAAATAGTATCCCTTCATAGTTTTGAAGGAGCTGTACTTCTCATATCTCTCCATTCTCAATCATAGCAGTGCCATTAAGTGACATCACAAGCCTCAATTATCACACATAGAACACTATGAACAGCAAGAATCTAAAGATTCTCCAATTCTTCAGTAACCAAAATCCCAATTGCACAAATTGTGAAGCAATTTACAGACAGTTATTTTCAACTTCAAAATATCTGTACTGCTTCCACGAGTTGCAGCTTTGGAAGTGTAAACAGAAACAGTGCTGGAAGGCAGTGACACTTTCCCCTCTTCCATTTTTCACTGAGCTTGCTGACAGCCTGAAGTTCTTTAACTGTTTACTGACAGTACACTCCAATGAGGTCCAACATAATCCAGATAGCAAAAAAGGCAGAAGATTTTTAGCTGAATTTTTTAAACCACATTTTTCATATACTCTCAGTCATTTATAGCAGGGGCTTAACCTCTGGAAAAGACTGCATTTAGCTTCCCATCGTCACATATACTTCCTATTTTAATAATTTAGCTAATAAGATTACAATGGTACACGACAGCCCTCTCAAGCAGTCAGGTGTTTGACCTCAAATTCGTGTACTGAGAAATGTAAGACTTAAGTTATTACCCACAGCTTGACACTAGCTTACTTGAACTGTGTAATTCTTGTAAAATCTTTTATTTGAAATCTAACAAAGTGGCTGAATGCAAAAACAGAGCAAAAAAAGTAGTTTTCATTACTACCTTTTCAAAATACCTCTGATTGCACTGTTTCTTAATAGATACCACTTTGAGGTTGCTTGAGGAGTTTACCCCTTCCTACTCCGTATCAATTCCAAGGCATTTTATTTTCACATTCAAACGACCAATTCGCTACAATACCAGTAAGAGGTAAAAAGTACATCAATCAGTATACTTACCTCTCTACCATAAATTACATGCAACACTTCATTTACATGTACCTCACATCAACTCTACGTACCTCAGCTTCTGTAACAGTACAAAACCCACTCATTTTTGCCTCACTTCTTCCATTCCTATTTAGGTAATAAGAATGGTTTTCTTGCAGAGTGAAGAATAGCAGATAGGGCTCTTTTTGTTTGCTCTTTCTCAGCTAGATTAAGTTGAAGTACCGGTGGATTACATGTTTGGAAGATAGCATTTCGATACCGTTGATACTTGTTTCTATTTAAATGACTCAATTAATTGTCCAGGGTTTATTTGTTCTCCTAATAAGTTATCTTCCAACAGACCTTCTGGGACAATGTCTGCAGAAAGCATTAATTTGGAAATGCTCTTGCTTCCTAAGTATTTAAGACACTGGCAAGGATGAGAATTTAAATGAGAGATTTCAGATTTCTGCATTAGGCACTAAAGAAATTTCTTCCTGCCTTAGGGAGGTATAACAAAAACACCACAACTCTAACTCATTTCCAATTTAATTTAGAAGCAGGGTTTCATGGCGGAATATTCACATATTTTAGATTCAAGACAGATCCAATATATCCATACATATTTGCACCCACATTTTCAAGGTTTTCTTTTCAAGGAACGCTTTTTTGTATGCGCTAATGGAAGCAATGCATTCCTCTCTCCATTCACAGGGTTTGAAAAGCAAGGGGAGAGTGGGAGGGGAGATAAAAATTTTAATAAATCAATGGAATACTCCCTTGCAGGGGAAGGCTTTTAGCATTTGTTTGAATCATTCCAATTTTCAGAGAACACCTCTTCATTTTGAATTTCCCATTTCCTAATAACCTTCCCTAGGTCACATGCCTTCATTTTCCTTTAAATTAAAAAAAAAAAAAAAAAAGTCCAGAGAGTTTCCTTACATTTACAAACCAAGATTCTTCAAGGAATTTTGTGCTTTAAACATAACAGACTTGAGTAATCTCTGCTATTGGAGATAGGCTGTATAATCTAGATGTCACTACTGCTAAGTGGCACAAGATATGTTTTCAGAAACATGTAAGCACAAACAAACAGTGATAATAATTAAGACTCTATCAGTATTAAGTGCACTTGCTAATGAGGCCTTTATCTGCTACTGCAGCATTGTCTCTACAGTCTCCCACCTTGTTTCCAAATGAAGAGAACCAAGAATCATTAGCAGCCGCATGACGAATCTGGCTCAACTGCTGAACTGACAATTCCATTTTTCTATCTACCAAAATTCAAGGCTATAGATCAGCACATCCCTCAACCTAATGAAGGGGTCTTGCCAAAATCAAAGGGTGTTGAATCAGGTCTCTTCATTTTCCATAGCTTCAGGAAGTGACAAGTTTACTCTAAGTTCATAGAAATATCTTTAACTTCTACTACTAATAGTTCTAATAGAAACTACATCTTGGAAACTGCCAATACTTAAAAAAAAAAAAAAAAAAAAGACAAAGCCTGACAGTTATTATCTGAGAATTAGGAACTTGTGGCTTTACAAAAAGGCAACAAAAAGAAAAACAGGTAGTGGCTATGCTCAGCCATCATCTTTGATTTCCCATCCTTTCTGATAGCTGAAAATGCATTTACATCCATTGTTTCGTATTTTGGACATTAAAAAAGTATTGCAGTTTATCATTCCTCTTTGCTGACATCAGTTTAAAAATATGCCTTTTTTCTTCCTCAATTTCATAACGAGTATCAATTTGAAGAAACTTTCCAAACAGAACAAAATGGACTATTCATTTTATAACAGCATTAAAACCCAGTGCCTTTCACATATTTGAAAGTGACTCAACTTTGTAAGACTTCAATTTGCGAATATATTTCAAGATGGAATTAATTTCTGCAGCACAAGTTAGATGAGATTGAAGAAGGTAAGCATCTGTCAAAAGCAATAATTTAGGGGAAAATCTGTAAATAAAAAGCACTGTAATGGAGTGTTGAGGTTGTTAAATTAATCAATAATTATACTACTTTGACAAGAAGCTTTCTCGAGAGCCTCTATCTTCTGAATATTCAATTATGAAAGCATGAATCAGGTGCTGAATACAACTGTATTTAATGTATCTATCAAATAATATGTTCCTGCACTATTTCACCAGGGAAGGATGTTAACAAATTCTTGAGCTTTTAATTTGTTTATTTTTGTAACACTTGAATCCTGATTAACTAGTTTTAATTAAGTGAGCTCAAATTTTATATGTCAATTACATATGATTCCAGATCAAATGGTAAAAACCATATGAGACTGGGTAATGACAAAGAAGTATCCCTGGAAACAAGTACGAGTTTCACAGGTCTCTTGGGTTTACATCTACCATTTCATTCTCAGGTTTAGATACCAGACTTCTTCACAGTTCATATCTAAGCAAATTTAAAAGAATGAGGGAGGTACACAGCAGCAAAGCTATGCAAACTACAGTCCTAATTTTCAAGGATAAGGAGCTTGAGAAAGAGTATACCATTAGTACACTAGTGAGTTTTTATTATTATTATCAGAAAGAAAACAAGTATTTAAAACTAGACCAGAAAGGCATGAGGTATTCCAATGAAGAAAAGCTGTTTCCTAATATTAAGAACAAATATGAAATTACACAGCAATACAGGCAGGAACTCATCCTTTTCACTACCCAAGTCTGGACTATGTCAATGCACCTGAGCCCCCGGGATGTACAGATAACACGGAAAATTTTCTGGCAAGAGGTTCTGCCTCCTGACATCTCTCACAGGCCTGAGCTTTGGCAAATATCACAGCCAAGAGGCAAAGAGGATGTTTCACTTGAGCTAACAGAAACAACTGTGCTGCTCAAGGCAACCAAGAGTTCTAACAGTGCTGCTGCATAAGCAAGTGATGCAATCATAATGTAATGTGTTACCTATGCAAAAATGTAATTGCTTAATAGCATCTCATGTACTATTCCAAGTTTGCCTCAGCTTTCCCGAAGTAAACAAGTAAAATCAGCAGCATTTCCAGTTAATGTTTGAGACTGCACAAATATAATCTAGATGAGCTCGCAAGCCAATAATTTTCAGTAGTGGTCTGTTGATCACCCTTCACATGTAATGTGTCCTAAGTTACATTTCTACTTCTTTTACTCTCTTGTAGTTGTCCTTCATGTAGTCAGCTTGATGCAACATACGATTATTTATTAAAGTAGCCTTGTAATATTGTAATGTAAAAAAAGAGCCTTCCTTAGTTGCTGCTACTCAATAGCGAGTTATTTTCTGCTTTTGCTTTCTCACAGAATAGCTCTGAAAAAGTTTGCTGTGCATAACATAAGACAGATAACACAAAAGAGGGTTTTTTTAAAAAAAAAAAAAAAAAAACAGCTAGGTCAGGCTGTAAAAATCTAGAGAAGGAGGCACTGAACTGAAACAAATAATTTTATCATTTCAGATTTTTAACTTATGGTTAAGTGCACATAACATATGCCCTGCTGTTCCAATTACGGCTTGCTTGATACCTTTTCTCCTGCCGATTGCACTGACAACTAGTGCTGCACATGGATTACAGCCACTGCCAGGTGAGAGACTGACAATAATCGCTAGATGTATTAACATTCTCTGAATTGAACTTTCATTAAGGTGGAATTTAATCCTCTGGGCGTCAAAACACATTTTAAACACAGTTGAACAATGACAGAATCATTCCACCAATTAAGCGTAAAACAGAAATATTTAGGTATAAAATTGAGTAAAATCATCAAGTTCAGAATCAGATGAATGCATGGAAGGTCAACTATCCCACAGAATCTGAAAACTTCTATAGGTACAGTCTGCTAGATTCTCAGCAATTAGGAATTATGTTTTCTGTATATTTGTGAATCTATTCTTGCAAATAGATTTCCAACACTGTTGGAAAATGTACTTAAGTTGTACCCTGCTTTCTTTATGAAAGAGAGATGAGCAAGAAGAAAAAGAGGCAAAAGAAGTATCTCTCATCCAGTGTGCTCTAATAATACGAAGAGTACATTGGAGTTCATTGCACTCCTAGATTTCTACTGCATACACTACAGTCCTAATGGATTCTTCTGAAAGAAGCCTTGGACTAAACATCCTCCTTCCCTTCCTTCCCTCAAAAACTTACAGCCAGCCATACATCCATGAATGTATTTCCAATGGGAACCATTAGTACCATTACTCGATGAGTAATCAGAAAGGAATGAAGAGATATGAAACGGTAGAAGGCTTAACTCAGGAACAGGAGGAGAAAACATTAAAAAACATGAAGCAAAAGAGAGACAGTCTTTGAAATAAACTTACACAAAGAATTCTTGTTTCTTCTGGTAAAGACATTTATGTAATATCCAGTTAAATACCTATATATAGGTATTGACAGTCTGCTTGATGTGAGTGTGCGTGCGTGTGTATAAATAGCCACAAAAAACCTCCCTCATCATGCATTTAAATTCTTAAGGCAACAGGAAAAAAATTTCAATGCATGGAGAAGCTAAATATCCAGTCTCCCTACTGTTGACCTACTCTGTCCTTAAAACAAACTTGTATTAAACCATTCACAGAAATAAATACTGGAGTCACACATTTGAAATAACCCAAAATGCACCCAGGATATCTCATTTGCTACCCAGCTGCCATTTCACATCCCTGTATTTTGCTTAAACAGTAATTCATGTGTGTCCCTATACACATACACAGGAACAGCTGCTTAAGCACATCGTTTACTAATAATCTTTCAACACAGCTCAAGTTTTCTGCTAAATCAAGGTCTTCTGCCTGCAGCTGTTCCACTTGGCAAATTCCCTTATCAGTAAATTGGTGTCCTCTTCCAGAACAGATGCAAAAATCAAGCTCTTAACAAGAATATACAATGCCACTTGATTTTAAGAACGAAGTATCATTTCACATTCTAAGTCCTCGTAATTCTGTATTCAAATGATGTTTTTAATTGCAAAGGGAATTCCATAACCCTTCCATTCTCAGAGAAAATTATTATTATTTTTTTTTCCCCCCCCTGGAGCATGAGAACAAATCCAGTACATTAACAATGAAGGTTTTTTTTTTTCTTGTGTTTGTTTTTAATGAGCATGCTCCAGCTGCTATTTCAGAGCACAATTCTGAGCTGCAGATAGAAAACCCCTGTATCCTGCTCACTACAGCCCCAGTTCTGAGAGCCAGTCCGCTATTGAACTAGATACAGGATTTGAAGGTCAAATTAAATGGTTTATCTACAAACTGAACATTGTGAAAATCTGATTCTAAATAAATCGGTCTGAAAGTGATTAGTGACATACATCAGTACCATAAAAGAGATTTCAGACAAGCTGTTCACATGTTCATGCACCTTTAAGGAAAGCACTATAACCATGTAAGCACCTTTTAAAATTTAAGATGCGTCCTATTTTGCTATGCTATACTAATTTTTATTTCCATATCTTTTCATGTTGGATGCTTCAAAGTATCCTGTGTAATAATGATGAATTCACAGAGATTGCCCCAGTGTTGGTAACTTGTAGGAGCAATGCAAGTCTGCTACACACCAGAACTAATAAATTCACAGAGGATACCTGTATTTCCCTATGGAAAAATAGCACACAAGAAGATGATGAAAATCTCACTCCACTGGAAAGAACAAAAACTCAGTATTCTGGCCTACTTAAGGGGAAAAGCCCGGAGGGAAAGCCTCTAGCCATTAGACAGAATGCAGCATTAGAATCACAGCAAATGAACAACAATTTGGCAAAGGCAAACAACAGGGAAAAACAAACTTCAAAGTCAAACAAGAATAAGACAGACTTTTTAATGAGATCTACTCTGCAGATATGCCATCCTAATACATAGAGTTTAGTAAAAATTACCTAGTGCACAAAGATTATTTAATGAGTTTATCAGACTAATGATTTCTTCTATTCATTACTTGCTGGTCATATATATGTTCAAATTGTGTGGACACGATTGTCCAATTTGAATTTTTCATTTAAAAACATGAACATTTGAGTGGTGCAATTTACTTGTTCATAGTTCATGATGCTTATAAGGAAAAACACACCTGCTTTGAAAAAAATACCTGCAAATTTCTGTGATGCAAGTTGAAAAGTCGTAATTTCTCCACAGTTAAAGACACAATAATTAAATAAACATGGCATAATAAAACATAAAACAAAGAGGGAAATCACCACTGAAGTATATATAACTGAATGGGAAAAACAGAACAGAACTTAATAAATTCTTAGAATTAATCTTTATGTCTGTCAGCAGACAGGCGTCAATCTTTCATACTAGGTACAAATCATTTTGTGATTCTCTCCTATCTGAACAACCTTTTGCTTAAGTCCAAAGTGATTCAGTAAAGCTTCTGAGCACTTGAAGCACTGAGTACTTGATAATATTTATATCACACACATACACACTCACTCACTCTGTATTTGGACCGCCAGCTTAGAATTCAGGCATACATTTAAATGCATCTGTTGCATTACAAGAAATTAAAAGTAGAATAAAATACCAGAAATACAGGATTTAATCTTGGATCACTTCTATTTAAATGACTTGGAATAGTTCTGATGCTTTTTTTCTTATCCTTAGGAAACGTTAAAAAACCCAACCTTCTGTAAACCAGTCCATTTCACTGGCCACCAGATCTAGGGTAACCTGGCAATCCAGTTTTCATTTCTGATACTCAAGAACCTCACTGATATATTAATATAAGCTCATCAGCAAAAAACTGCTGAACAGCTACCCATCAGGTTCAGACAGCCATCACAGTCCACTTTATCTTTAAATAATTTGACATAAGAAACCCAAATTCTTAAAACTACTAAGTGAACAACTCTCCCCATCTCTTGAAGACCACAGTTGTGCATACAGCAGTTATTACTCTGAGTTACCTTGAGTACTCAAAGTAAAAGACACTTCTGGTATTTAGAGGAACAGAGGACTACTCTATGTTTAAAGAAAAAAAACAAACAACCCAATACTTCTTACTTGCTTACATCAACAGAACACCAATTACTATTTGTATCTATAAAATTAATCCAACTCTTGGTTTTCCATTACTTTTTTTTTAATCTATAAATACTACACAATAGCAAAAAAAATGAACCAACAAAAACCCACCACAATGGTGAGGGAGGCAATCAACAGCAAATTCTATCATTTCATGTTTACAACATTCTAAGACTAAATCATTGCATTCTTTTCCAATGCTGACTCCTCAGAACATTATTATACATTTTATTTCTGTAAATAAATGACTTAGCAAACTACTCACCGGCAGTGTTTATGTGATCCTGTTAAGGTTTCAATCACAAAGCATTCCCCTTCATTGAGACAGTATGCAAGATCCTTGTCTTTGCATGGCTTAAAGTGCTCAGATCGCTCAGTGGAATACGTTGTAGTATCTACAAAGAAAAAAGAGAAAAGAAATGCCTTAAGGCTAAATATTTTTAAACTGAATGTTTTTACATTTAATACAAGTAATCTCCATAACTTCTACTGATAAAGACAGTCTAAATAATTAAGATACAGCAACAGCACAAAGTAAGCAAACTCCAATGTGACGACAATGTTCTTAGCAATAAAGCTTCTTGAAAGAGTCACAAAACGAATCTCACATTTGGAAAAATTGGCAAAAAAGAGGAACTGAAGCAAAATTGAGTGCAATTTCCAAAGCACGCCATCTGAAAGTTTAAATAACAGGTTCTATCTTAAGATCTCACATTTTTAAACAATGGTAGCCATCAATGCTGTCAAACAAATTAATACAGCTTCATCTACTACTATTTTTTTATTAAAATCAGAATGCCATGGTTCTATGTTTTTTGTTTGTTTTTTTATTTTGGGTTTCAGTATTCCACATCAAAACATCATGTAGTGTATGGGGCATTAAAGTGTCACTGCCCCAATCCCAGGTTCCTATCCCTGTACATTACAGCAGTCACGGGATCTGGCCCTTCTGGGTGGGGGGGGCGCTCTCTTGCTGCCTTGCAGTGGGTGCTGGAGGTGCTTTCCGAGCCGTTCCAAGCTTTTCAGGTTTTAATCGGTCCCGGGAACTCTCTCTCTCATCTTGTCTGATTTATTAATCTCAATTTCAACTAAATTGTATATATTGTGTTATTTTGTATTCCAATATTATAGTAAAATAAGTTTTCCTCCATAGATTGTTGCCGCTGCTTTTTTCCTCCCTTCCTTCCTTCCCATTTTTGTGGGACTGGGGTGGGGGGGGAGGGCAGAGGCCTGTCGCCCCTGTCACGGACATAGAGTGATCCGGTCAACTCCGTGACACAGAAGAACAGGTAAGGTTTATTTTCACTTTTTTTTTTTTATTAATTGTGAATTAATTGTAAATGTGAATTAATTTCACATTTATATAACTTAATACAGCTTTAAACAAAATATCTATTTTTTCTCGACAAGAAAACCTCTCTCACACACACAAATGCATGCATACAAAAACAACACAACAAAAGAAAAATCTGAGGTAAAAACAAGGCTATTTTGATTCATCTATCACAAAAACTGGCCTAGAATTAAAAACAAAAAAAATGCAAGGCTCCACAGATAATTTCATTTCAGGTATATCTTCTATAGGTGCCTTCTTCTCTCCACCTCCCCCCACAACAAAATTTAAGGAAGTTATTTTCAGAACAGTCTATTACCAGTAAATTTGCAATGTATGGCTGGATGATGAGATCTGCAACAGTCTCTATCAGCATGTCAGAGTAGACCATCATCCCTGCCTTCGAATGTATTTATTTTACTCTTCCAATCCAGTTGAATAAATAAAGAAACTGAACTTGTCAAAGGAAGACAGACAACACTTTGATTCTCTCCAATAAAGCCAGCATTCTCTAACAAAGCACAACATTCAAAGTAGATAATATCCTTCATACAGAATCTTAATTCTCAAAACCTAAATTCTTACTCACTTAGCTGGGACAAGGAGCAGGACCTGATATACTAATGTACTCTGAAGTTATAAGAGAACATTTTAGCCTATCAAAAATGATCAGGAACATTTTTTTTACTGTCAGAGGAATGAAACTGTGTTTGACGCACATGGGATACTGCAAACTAAAAATTACAGCAACGTATTGACTTCTTTGCTTATAACTAAAAACAAAAATACCCACAAAGTAAATAACAAAGCTGAAAAATAAAGCGCTGAATTACTAGGAGACATCAATATGTATGATTCTGCAGGTATTTTTAAGTAAGCAGACGTGCATTGAAAAAAAAAAAAAAAAAAAATCAATCAATTCTGCTTTCATCCTCTGAAGAATGAACTAGGAACAATAAAGAATGGTACTTCATCAAGATCTCTCCATTCCCAGAAGCTTGCAATGTAACCATTAATTCTGACAGTACTTTAAGGAAAGCAGTGCTAAAAGGTTTCCCTGTCACCCCTTCTAAGCAGAGAAAGATCAATAAAACACTTTTATAATCCATACTCTATCGTCCCCAAGAGAAATTATTTTAGTTCAAAGTTCTTATGGAAAAAAAACAAACATTAACATTCTCCCTTCAAATAATTACACAGATTTAGAATGAGAGGTCCTGCTACAGTCCCTGTTACTTTGCTGAAGATGGTATATGTCAGCATCTTTCAAAAATGCAGAGTAGTGGAACTTCAGAAAAAGGTACAGGCTATAAAAAACTACTTGTCCTCAGTGGATGCAAGCAAGCCCTGTAGTGAAATGTATCAGATTGAATTTTGGAAACAATGAGAGACGTATGTAAATGCAAGCAGGGACAAGCATGTCTGCTGACATTTCAAAAGAAGATCAGGTTCTGTATAACAACAATATCTTCAGGTCGAAACATCCAGTCACCTTCTCAGGTCAGTTTCACGCAGGAACATTTGCATTGTCATTGAAAATCTGTATAATTTATTATACATACATGCACACACACAACAGCAATCTATTTCCACTCCTCTTAAATACCGAAAAATGAAGATAGTATTACTTGCAAGCACTTGTGCTAATTATACTGATTATCAAAGGTAACTAGAAGTGTTTGATGAGCAGCACCTCAGCTCCATATGCTTTAGAGAACAGATCACTTACGTTTGTCAGCACACCCTGCAAAAACTACCCATGCAGATACCCTTATGAGGTTAGTCATGTTACACAGACCTAAGCAATCTGAGACACCCCCAAAGGCCAACAGGAAGAACAAGGAGGCATGCAGTACCCCATGGCACGTCTCCGCAGTAGGAATGTACCCACTTGTACTTCACTGCTGTGCTCTGAGAAGGAAGATCCTCTGCCACCCACAATTGCCTTGTCAAGGTCAGCATTTTGAAGTTTTGGATTAAACATGTTCTTCGGAGGCTTGGTACTGTCTAACTTCATTCACTTCTCTATTCAGTATTACTCAAGATTATATCTATGAAATGCAACTGAAGTTTTCAAAAAGATTAAAATTCTGCTGCTGCTTTCATTTCACGTTGCATTTGTAGTCAGACTTTTTTTTTTAACATACATGTGTGGCTCAATGCAATATTGAAAAAATTAATCTAAGAACTTGCTCTAAACAGAACTACAGAAGGAACAAAGCAATTGATAACACTGTAGAGATTACCTAGTTTTCTCAATTCCTTTTGTTATAGATTTTATTCTATTTTGCTTCTTGTTTTGTTTGACTGCTCAAATGGTGTTTCAACAGCTCTGTCTTTTAGGAGCTTGCTAAATATCCACTATTTTACTGTCCAATCAGAATTTCTTTCAAGGACTCTTATCAGCTATAAAACTTAAGCATTCACAAAATTATCTCATCTTAATTCATTCACAGTCTTTACACATGGGTGCCAGACTCCAACATTTATAGGCAACAAAAGGGAGCCTCTGTTAAGCATTCAGATATCCTTAAATTTAGTACTTAAATGCCAAAAATCCGTAACTCCCTAAGGTCTTTCTTCCCCCACCCTACCACTATTATTTTTTTTAATTGCTAAGTGTCCAGGCATTTCATCTAAAAGCAGCAGGGGACGTGGATTTCTGCTGGAATCTTTCTAACTAAAAGGGAATAAAGAATGCCTAGGTGGTTTTGCTCTTTTGTCACTGTCTCATTTTATCCGCAAAGCTTTATGTGCCACTCTCCTACTCCATATCTGAATATACCGCTGTCACGTCTCTGATATGAAGCGAACGAGATTTCAGGTTTCAAAGTGAGGCTTGAAAAAAAAAAAAGTAGTAATTTGGGAGTGCTTAAGACAATGTCATTAGCCAGTTTTCAGATATTGTTATATTGTGTTATTATCTAAAGATGTGCTACCAATTTGGTATTTTTATGTTCTCTCCTTAATTTGTTCCACCATGTTTATATCAGCACAGGATGACTCATCACAGCTAATCTATTGAATGCTCCACAAGGCACAATACGGATACTATAAATACCACCTCCCCCATTCAAGGCTACTCAAGTCATTGTTTCCAGTATCGTGCTCTGATATTCATAAACCTGTAATTACATAGGACAAATGCAGGAAAAAGAGTGGGAGACTTAAAATACCCTGGCAAAACAGTAACATCCATGGCAGCTATTTCTAGGTAGTCTGTATAGGAGCAAGCATTCCCATTCATCACATGCAGGTTCACCACATTCTGGATTTAGAAACAGATGTTACTGAAAACAGCTCAAACAACAAATAACTTTTTGACAATATTAAAAAAAAAAACCATACAGCACGGATCTCCTTATAAACAGCTTTTCAACATGCACAGCTGTAGCTGCCATGGAGTGACAAAAAAAAAAAAAACAACCTAGAAAAACAAGAAATAAAAAGATACTGCTTAACCTTTCTGAAGATAACAGCGGACAGACGTGCAAGTCCCATAGCCTCATGGTAACATTCACTTTCATGGGTAAAGCAGCAACTTAGTGCATTAGAAAGGACTATTTAAGACAAATATGGGTTTTAGAAAGGACTATTTAAGACAAATATGGGTTCCGTGCTAAAGGTTACATGCTGGAACAACTACTTGTAAAACTCTGCTTGTTTTGAGTTACTATTGTGTATTGTCAGCTTTATACATTAAATATCAACTAGACTAACAAATTGTTATCTATCTGCAAGCGATAATTTCTATGAACCATTGACTGATATAACTAAAAAAAAAGTGAGGTGCTTATTTTAATTCAATGACGTTTTTAAACACACTACCAAAAAGAAAGCAAAAAAAATGGCATTTCCTCCTATCACACAACTCTAGTTACAAAAACAAAACAGATTAAAGAAGAGCTCCTTCTGACAATGTATGTTTACATCATGAAAGTAAACTATCAAGTACTTAAAATTACTGAAAGTAAAGCCTCTTTATTTATGATGTTGGCCCACCACATCAGAGATGGGTATTGGTGGTATGGCAGTAGGGATTGAACTGCCAGCAAATACAGAATCATATAGAATGAGGGGAAATGGGCACAAACTGGAACATGGGAAGTTGCACTCAAACACCACAAAGAATCTGCTTATTAAACTATGAGAGTGCCAGCGCACTGGAACAGGCTGCCCAGAGAGGTTGTGAAGTTTCCTTCTCTTGAGACATTCAAAGAAATATTCAAATCCCATCTGGACACTTTCTTGTACTACCTTCTGTAGGGGAGTTGGATTAAGTGACCTCCAGAGGTCCCTTCCAATCCTTTCAATTCTGTGATTCTGCAACTAACTTGAAAAATACTATTTTGTAGCTAATCTTGTAGCTAAGAATTTGCCCCGTTATTGAGATTTTTGCATCTGTTTAGCTCCCATAG
Source organism: Lagopus leucura (assembly GCF_019238085.1). Taxonomy (NCBI): domain Eukaryota; kingdom Metazoa; phylum Chordata; class Aves; order Galliformes; family Phasianidae; genus Lagopus; species Lagopus leucura. Next base: position 4,290,182 of record NW_024962255.1, on the reverse strand, counting down.
AAAGAAATAGGAGCCATAACTCTCAGAGCTATCTAACTATTAAAGGATTTTCAAGCTACTAGTGTGCTATTACCAAAATATTCTGTGCTCTAGAGAGCTGCTTGTTTGACGCAAACCTCTTACATATTGAGCTATCTCTTGGTTTTCTCAGCTTGGAAAAGGACAAGCCAAGAAAACATCTGTGAAAATGCCCACCTCATTATATATCATCTTGCATCTGAAACTCAAAAAAAGGAAAGGAAATAAAGCAGAACATGTTTACTTGGCCACTTCAATCAAGAATTTAAAGATCGAATCCTGAATACAATGACATTTCTGTATGTACAGAACTGCACATCATTCCTGTTCCCCTGTACTGCTCAAACCGAAATCACTGGGAGCTGAACAAATTCAAGATGAATCAGGAAAGAGCCCATAGGACACAAAAGGGTTTTTCCAAAGTTCAGTGTCCAGGTGATGCAGCAACATAAGTAACGAAAGCTCTAAAAAGCTCTAGTGTTCAATGCAAGGAGTTATTTTCTAAATTGAGTCATGACAGCTATGATGGGAGCTCTAGGCACAAAGTGCTTTTGCCAGTTAGCCATGTTTTCAGGTGGCCTTTGCAGAACTTCTCATTAATTGACCTGAATTAAATTCACAATGCAGTGAATAAGGGGGGCAGCAGAAATTGTGCCCACAGATCCCCTGCACTGCTGCTCTTTCCTTTACCCCAGCTGCCCCTCAAACCTGCCCAGCTGAACTGGCAACACCAGAGGAAACAGAAGCCTGAACAGCACCGTTGCACCAAAAAGTAACATGGTGCAACTCTATCTTAAATAGAGCATCTGAAATGCAGTTAAATACAATGACTTGCAGGCCCAGTATAAAAGCAATAGGAGAACTGAAAACAAAAGACTTTCTGAGATGCAAAGTATAGTTGATGCACTGATGCAATCAGAACTTTGAAAAAAAGCAAGTGAACAGTTCTGTGTAGACTAAAAGAAGCAATAAAGAAGCAAGCACAACATTGCATCTGTGTTCTGCAATTTAAAAAAACAAATCCTTGTGTATCAAATCTAGAGAAAAGTACATGAGGATGTTTGTGATGAAATATTTTGGTCTTAGTTTGGGTACTGAAGAGGATGTTGGTTTGTAGCAAAGCTTAATCATTATATATCAAAAACAGTAACAAAAATGAAGAAATAAGTCACCTTAAATCAAAATCATTTTCCTTTATTTTTCATTCTCAGTTTCAAGTCATCTCAACAGAATTCATATCTCATTGCTTAGGGAAGACTGCTACTTTTAACTGGATTCAGTTGGAGTTCTTTGTAAATAATTTAAGTCCTTCAGAACTTTGTACTTTCAGATTTGGTATACTGAAATGGAAATTTTAAAAGGAAATGCAAGACAAGTTCAGTGATCTAAATAAACCAATGAAGTTTAAAAGCGGGGTTGCAAACATTACTACACACAGCAAAAAGAAAATTATATAACCGCACCACTCAGCTTGGTGTCGTCAGCAAACTTGCTGAGGGTGCACTCAATTCCCTCATCGATGTCATTAATAAAGATGTTAAAGAGCACCGGTCCCAAGACAGACCCTTGGGGGACACCACTTGTTACCGGCCTCCACCTGGACATAGAGCCATTGACCACCACCCTCTGTCTGCGGCCTTTCAACCAATTGCTTATCCATCGATAACCATGCTTATCCATAGTCCTGCTCACCACACCATTCCTGATACAAGCCAGGATGCCATTGGCCTTCTTGGATACCTGGGCACACTGCTGGCTCATAATCAGCCACCAACACGTGGTGGACAGTACAAATTATACTCAGCTAGTGACTTCCCCCTCTGTCTCCACAAGCCACAGTGCTCCATGTCAACTAACATTTTAAAGTGTGCTCTACATGCCCAATCTGGTGTAGTGGTCTAATTTTATAGGCTGTCAGAACAGCCATCGTGAGCGAAGAAGCACGAGTCTCGTATTGAACAGATTCAGTACCTGATGAGCAAGGTTCAAAAGACACAACTCACAGAAACACAGAATTACTAATTAAAATCCACTATATATCTATTAATTTTAATGTTACATTAGGAGTTAATATTACTGTGTTCCTCCTTGCGTGCAGTTGGTTCACAGCAAGGCTGTCTGGCAGGCGACCAAAACACAAACACAGCTTTTTTACATAAAGCTACTGAGAAGATAAAGTAACTGAAACTCAATTAATACAAGAACTAATTGCCTGCTACAATCAAGAAGAAACTCTTGTCTGTCTTTCAGCAGAGACAAGTTCATAAACCATCCCTTCACCTCTGCTCAGCATCTTTCACACTGTTAGCTCCTTTGGAGACACCAGCACCAGAAACACATGAAGCGCTGAAACACTAGAAGGAGTCTGTGCGCATGCAGCAACCTAAAGAACGTCTAAAAGCATTCTAGTATCTACTTATTTTCTAATATTTTCCAACATTTTTATTATACACACAGAGGTTATAATATCATATAAACGTACACCAAAAAGAGGGAAAAATGCCACTGAGCTTTGGTTACCATTACAGCACCTGCAAATGCTGTACCTCACTTCCAGGCATTCATAGCAAACATAGCAGAGCAACTCAATTTGGTGGTAGTATAAAATCCCACCACCAATTATTGCTGCCAGAACAATTGCAGACCATAATTTCTTGTGGGCATTCCATCTTCTATTCTCTGCTCAATTAAGTGATTTTAACCCATCTTAGCCAGCTCTGAGCAAGAGAATTGTAACTGTGGGCAGACATAACACTACAGTGGTATACACTAAACACGCTCACCATGAGTTTATAATCTGCTTGATCTGGTATGACTTAACTTAGTAGACACACTAGTCAACCTGGAGAGCACACAGAATCACAGAACCATTAAGGTTGGAAAACATCTCTAAGATCATCAAGTCCAACCATCGACCCACCTTCACCGTGCCCCCCTACCAAGTCCCCATTAAAGCGTGAATAAACAATTTTTACATAGGGACTACTGCAACTACAATTATTCTTCTACTCAATAACAGCTAAAGGAATTTCGCAGGCCTTACGTTCTGACTCCTCCTCCCCCCCCTTTTTTTTTTTTAAACCATAACAAAAATATTCATCGGTCTGATAAATAAGTGCAATAGAGGGAAGGAAATGATGTAGTTAATACTCCCTCCAAAGCTGTATAAAACAAAGGTTCAGAAAATAAAGGTTCTTCAGAGTGAGTTTCTAACAGTATGAACTCCAGTGCTACAGAAACCCTCATCTATAATGCAAATAGTGAGATAGAACAAACTGACCATTACTTTCACATAAAAAAAAAAAAGAAAAAAAAATGAATGTTAACACAGGAACAACATACTGCCATGCTGCAAATACTTACCATTTAATCTATTATTTTGTGAAATGCTTTAGAGTTTCTCCTATCTCACATTAGGAATTAAGTTTGTAACAGCTTCTTCTCTCTCTCTAAGAAATGTTAACATCCAGCTTCATCCTTCAGTCCTCTCCACTCTGTAATTAACTCATTTAGACCATATAATCTATACACAATCATAGCAAGCATCTATCAACAAAAGCATCTTTGCAAGAAAACCTTGAAGTAGAAAACACCTTCCTTAGTTTTCTCACACCGATGGATTAAGTGCCAATCCAAGCATTTAGCCTTGTTAGCTCATAGAGAGCAAGGAATTTCAAGCTGAAGATGCATCTCTCTTTTGCTACTCGGATTAGTTCGGTATACAGTCAAAACTGTATCTCCTACCTCGGGCAATATCACACACATTTTGTGCCTCGCTGTACCACAGCCTGGTGGTTGCAAAAAAGTCAGCTTGCCAACACTGAACAAAACAGCTTGGAGTTCAACAAATCAGCACTGTTGGTGTCTGATATAGCTAAACTAAGGGGGAGGAGAGTAGCTGCAAGATGGCACTGACAACTTCATTTCCACTCCTGTGCAAATTAAATGTAGGCTGGGGCACAGGAATGGAACATAATGAGACACAAAGTAGGACTGCAGGCTCTGGTTGACTGAAGGTATTAGTTTGGTAAAGAAAAGGCCAATTAAACTCCAACTTTAAGTTACAGTCTGTAGCATTAATAATGCCCCCAGAATTACAAAACTACAGCAACACATGTCCAGTTTTGTAAATGCAACACTGAACATCTCCATTGGCAACCTGACATCATTTTACGATCTCTCCATCAGAAAACTCATCATATTCACTGCTCTAGTGCTACAAAATTGGAGAGAAACATGCAGAAGCGACAGCTGTGATCAATGGAATATGAGCCTGCAGTATAAGCAATTAACATATAACTGAGTAATAAAAGGTAACAAAAAGTGCATCATCCTCTTTTGATGGGTCCAATTCTTATTTAGGGCTAAAATACAGACAACACACATAGCCACTACCGAATAACTGTTCTCACTTATATCACTTGTACATCCTTCAACCCGTTAACCAGAAAAATAAGCACAATATTTCACAGCCAACCATTGTGTTGAGCTATTTTAATGACATTTCATAACTAGTAGGAGATTTATCGTCTGTTCTGAAGCTGCCCAGTAGGCAGCTAACACAGCACTGCTGCAGCTGTCTCAGAATTTGTCATGTTACAAAGCTGACTCAGACAACAATTTCATGCCAGAACACTTTTGGCAGCAGTAGCAAAAATCCTAATAATATCCCCTCTGGAGAGCACAACTGCTACTCTTGGAAGTAAGGAAAAGGACAACTAAAAGATAAATCAGCTGATAAAGAAGATGGCTTCAAAACACTGCAGTAATCTTTGTCAGAAGTTCAAAGGAGATGAACCGTAATGCTTAATCAGTTCCTCCAGCAGCATCCCATTTTTAGTTTGTGGCAAAAAGTCCCGACACAAACACTTGTGGAACACAGCACTTCTCCCCCTTCCTTTTCCAGCCACGTTGTTTTCTAAGCAATTCTCACATAATGTTGCTCAGGTCACAGGAGAGCATGAAATTCTCCAATACAGACACACTGAAATATTTGAGGCTTTAAGTTACTGGGAGAGTATGCTCAAACAGTGGTCCTTCATCACTATTTATTACACAGCCCATGCACTTTCAATTTTAAAGCACACCTGGGCAAAGCAAGATAAATGCCTGCAGTAACAAAGATACATTTGCTTCTCAGCTATTTTCAAGGAAAAGTGAAGATAATTTCCTCTACAAGGCATCTGCCCAACTGTTTGCATATGTAGATCTTCACAAGGCAAAAGATTGGTTCACTTGTGCAACTTCTGACCAACGCTGACATAAATGAGGGTGGAATTAGTGGCACAGGAAAAGAAAGAAAAAAAGATGACAGTGCATGACTTCCTCACATTTATAACTTTGAAAAGCAGCATCAAATAGGATAGAGGAAAAAAAGGAGGAAGAAATCTAACAGAAAAGGCAGAATGCTCAAAGTACGTCCATGTAGATGGGCAAGATAAGCCTGCTCAGCTAATACTGAAATTTAATGAAGAAAAATCAAAATCTTTGTTTAAATCTATCTTTTACTCAGCAGAAATGTAACTTGGATTGCCTCAAGACTGTCGAAGTATGAACCGGGAAATGCTATTTCATTAAACACTAAAATACCAGGTATATACTTAAGAATCCAACATTTATCTACAGACTTTACCTTTTTGTATCAACATACAATAAAATTCCACAAGTAGAAGCTTCCACTTAAACTCCAGCGAGTGTACCAACACCCTCTCCAAATATATTTACCAATGAAACCAAATAAGTTCAATATTACTAACATCACTTGGAAATACATACACACATACTTAAAATATGTATACATACGTAAAATGTCCAGTTAAGTCTGGGTTGAAAGTACTCCAACTAAAATTCCAAGTCATTTCAATTTGAATCTGTACTTATTTGTTATAGGAATGCCTTTTGCATTGCCTCGGTGTTTAATTTCTTTCTGGTATCAGTGAATTTAGACTGAACACAAACAATAACAGCAGATGACATGCAATGGTTTGGACCTAATTAAAACCTGAGCAAAAATTAAGAAACGCTGGTAGACAGGGAAATCAAAGCACACAATCCAAATTTCTCTGAAATATTAAGTAAATGAAAAGTTTTGGCTTTGAGTGCCTGCTGGATTAAATTAGCCATCTTCTGGTTAAGAAAAGGCTTCATTAGTACCAGATCCCATGCCATCCTCCTTTAACAGCCAATGGCATGTACAAGATGCACATACGTTCAGACATAGGGAAGAAGGCAGAATTTTTTTCTTTCAAGCTCACCTCAGATGTACTGCAACAGCCTCTGTAAGGTGCTGGAAGCTGGGTTTAATTGGAACAAGCCAGAATAATCTGTAGATTATCCAGTTAGCATTAACAACCCAGCAGGCATCTGGTGACTAAAAATACATATCTATTAATAAAAATAGAACAACTGAGATGGTGAAAATACTGTTTTACTTCCCTTTTGGCAGCTTGCATCTTTCTGTTTGCCAGCTACTCTATATTCTTCCTTCCCCCCCCCCCCTCGTTTGAGCATGTTTCATTGTAATTCAGGATGTTCATGCATTTTCTTTTGCTATTGCCTTAGTACCCTCCAACATCCAGACAACAGTTAGTACTAGTTAATTTCCTTCCTACTGGATGACTAGGACTTCTTCCCAATTAAAGTAATCACATCCAGCCTTTACTACCCAGCTTAGTACATTCATTACATGCAGAATTTGTGCAAGTTAGCAGCTTCAGAGTACAGCAAGACACAGCACGTAGGTGTCTGCAAGTCATGTAGCTCCAGATGAGTGGCGGGAATTCTGCATCAAACACTGAAGGAGCGATATGCCCTGTCATGCCCTTATTGACAAGGCAAGCAAACTCATCTGTATGTATTCACATTCTCATAATCATAATTTACTGAACACCCATTAGTCTTGGTTTTCCATGGCCCATTAGTTTTGCTAATGATAATTCCTGAAATAAATCTGTCAGTGATGTCATGTAACAGACAGTTGACACTGTACTTTTCCACTCACAACTGGCGACCCTGCCCATGGCAGGAGGGTTGAAACTGGATGATCATTATGGTCCTTTTCAATCCAGGCCATTCTACAATTCTATGAACTGCATGTCCAGCTTGAGACTATTCTTCTGAGAAACTCTGCTTTGAGTACTGCTTTCCAGCTCAGAACCCACAGTGCCCTTCTGCACGTAACATCACAATATTACGTTCTGCAGATTTCTCTAGGCTCACACTTCATTGCAGCATTTTCAAGCAGATGCAAGATCTCCCCAAACAATCAGGCAAGCAGCTGAAAGCTCATACATTGATGGAATTTTGGCTGAACTTCAGTCTTCCAGCAGCTGCAGCCATATTCACAATATTTAAAGAAAATCTCAACTTCAGTGTTGCAAAGATTTGCTTCTGTGTGCAAATTCTTCCTGCCCTATTTTAGAAGTCAGAAAGGACTCATCACATCTCTCGCTCTCAGAGCGAAGCTTAATTTTTAATGAATTGTAATTAGGAACTGAAGCACCACTCTCTGTTCACCCCCACGCTGCTTACAACTCCAGCAACTCTCATTTCACTGTTCCCTTTCCCCCTTCTTCCAGTGCTGGAGGGATTATGTATGTGCAGGACCCTCCCATCTCTTCACAGAATTAGATGGATGAACCAACTAGGGCCAAATCAGGAAGCTATTCATATTAAGGCATTATTTCAAAGGCTGTTTACTTCAAACGTTCCTTGAAATGACTGCAGAAATCTGAAGATCAGGGTTTTTTTAACCAATTTTCTTATCTGGGACACATTTTAAAGAGTGAGAGCTTGCAAGACTTGAGATCTTAGCATTCTAGGCTATTCTAAAAATCAAAAAAACAGCAAAAACCAGGACAGAATCTGCCCTAAAAGCGCAGCTGGAATTCTCACCCTCTATACATTGGTACTGACTATATTGCCATGAGAAATATTTGATATTGTTTGTTCAAGTGCCAGGGCTATGGCAAAGTACTCACAAAATGCAGGATGTTATCATTGACTGCTAAGTTTTGTCTCCTTAGATTTCAAAGAAAAAAACAACAAAACGCACACAAAAACAACATAACAACAAGAAATCCGCAAACGTAGCAGAGCACCTTGCAGAGCTTCACTACGTGTACAGAACTACTCACTTAAATCCTATCCCCTCACCATCTATCTCTCTGTCCTTCTGTCTCTGGCTTTTATTGAACCATCTATAATTGAATAATTAAACCAGCAGTTATTTCAAACATCTAAGCTTTTAGTATCATATGCTATTGATGACATACCAGTGAAGAAAGAAAAGTAAATTACCATTCTTATTTATTTGCTACAGACATACAAATGACCTTACTTGCTTCCAGATTGCCTTCAAACTGAGCTTACTGAGACACCTACACCCTTCCCCAAATCCACTCTGAACTGCAAGTATCTTACAAGATCTAACTAATTATGGCTTTTTTTTTTTTTAATTGAGTCTTCTCCTCAGATCACATTATATAGAAATCTATACATGTAACATCACTACTGCCCAATAGTATCACTGGAACAGACAGCAGTATATACCAATAATTTGCAGAAATGGTAATGTTTAAACTGGTGGATGCTGTATGCTTAATCATTTACGGACACACACAAATGCCATCAGTAGGAACCTCCAACCATCACTTGCAGGATCTGTGCTTGATAACTAAATGTACAACTTGTTTATAGAGTCACACAATGGCCTGGGGTTGAAAAGGACCACAATGCTCATCTGGTTTCAACCCCCTGCTATGTTCAGGGTCACCAACCACCAGACCAGGCTGCCCAGAGCCACATCCAGCCTGGCCGAGGTTGGGGCACCCACAACCTCCTTGGGCAACCTGTTCCAGTGCAAACTCACTCCCTCACTTTCTTTCTAATCAAATTTCAGCTTCCCATGTGTATGCATGCATATGTTCACACGTACACACTCTGGCTTGGTTGTTTATGAACACAGAAGTTGTGTAGGATCAGATTTATGGGATGGATTCCCAGTAAACAACTTTGGCATATCTTTTAATCTTCGTATGTGGAAAGGATAAAGTATAGAAGCCTAAATTCTTCTCTCCTTCAGCTGGTGCTTTCTATTGTAACGTACAACCCTCTCCTGAGAGTTTCAGTAAGGAAACACCAAGTGGACAAACAAAATCAGGTATATACATTCTTAGAATAGTATAAACTTAACCAGACCCAACACTTCCAACTGTGGAGAGGCACAGTGCATATTTAGCTTTGGGCACTTCTAGCAGTGTTAGTATTTCAGGAACCACAGAAGTTCACTTAAATACACATACCAGAAATAAATAACAAAAAGCTCCTTCACTATTTCCAATCACAACAAACATGGTATGCTAAAGGCTTCAGAATAGTGCTAATGATCCTTGCGATGCTGGAAACATTTAGAGAGCCACTATTTGTGATAACCAGTTAGACAGAATATTCCCTGGGTTTACTTGCTACAATCGAAGCATTCATATTCCAGCAATGTTTATAACACACTACTGATGTCAGCTGACATGTAACTTGGCTTTAATTTAATGAAAACAGTCATGCGTCAGTACAGAAATTGCTAAAGGATTTCTTTTCCCACCCACTGATGCAAGTTTAGCTAGATATTCAATCGAAAATTAAGTCTGTAATGTACTTCTTATGAGAGCTCTCTGACCCCATGGACAGATATATCACAGGCCTACCAAGGGAGTGGAAAAAGCATAAAATGTAAATCACTTATTGGCTTCCCTCTTCCTTCCTTCCCCCCCTCCCCCCCCCCCCCATTTCCATCCTCTTTTTATCTTTCTTTTTATCTTTTGTTTTGTGGAAAGCCTTCAAAATAGAAAATAAATCCTATTTTTACCAAGCTTTTCCTTTACAAAGACTTTCATCTCTACAAACTCAAAACTCATCTTGGTGGAAGTCATTTTTCATTCAAAACAGAGGAAGAAAACAAATGAAATACAGAATTAAAGCCTTAAAAAAGTGCATGACAACAGACCCTACAATAAGTGAGAATAGAAAAAAAAAGCCTGTTTTGGAAGGACAGTGTTTGACAAGGGGCCCTTTTCCTCAAACTGCATCACTTGTGAACAGGAGGTTGCAGCCAAACACCTGCCTGGAGCACTCTGAGCCTGGCAGCAACAGGGGCTGATGGCAAACTGTGGCACTGTATGTAGGAAATCATAAAAAAAGGGAACTTTTCACCTCAAGAACAAGTATAGAGATAGACCTCATCCTGAAATAACAGTAATATGAATAAAAATAAAGAGAAGAGAAGCATCATTATTAACCTTGAACGGAAACATCAGTGAGTGAGCCACAGCAAAACAAAGTGATTCACTGGATATGACACAGTTTACAGCAGAGCTGGGAAGGAAACCAGGAATAGCTGAACCATTCACTACCTACTGCCTCACAAATTCAATCTTCACTCAAATATTAGTCAATGAGAATGGGCATCCCAGGCACCAGTCCTTAGAGACTTAGGTGGAGTCAGAAGCAAAAGTGACTGTGAGTGATCTGTGAAACATCCTGTTAAATAACTACATTCTCATCCCAAACCTGAAAACATATTCACAGACATTGAAACTGTAAAGGATCTTGGAGATAAAGTAGCCATTATCCCACCCAAACTGAATAAAGAGCAGGCTGTGCAGCACTGCAGGGCAACAGGAGCAAACAAAGCCAACAAAAAACATCGCATCACTGACCTGCCTGTCTTCAGATACCATTCTTCTTTTAATGTAGCCCAGTGAAAAACAGTATTTAAAATGAAATCATAACCAGCCAACATCAGTAACAAAAACCAGAAGACCCCTACTAAAAATCAGCTGTTTCAAGAGAGGCAGTCTGCATGCATATCACACTTCATGATTGCAAAAGCCATGTCAGCATTTAGACCACGTAATAAGGCTCCTAGCCACCCACTTAGAAGCATCTGGAAAAGCAACCAGCTGAAATAACAACTGAGGAACAGAGTTCTATAAGGAAATTACTTTGAAATTCTATTTTATTTAAATGGGAACTCATGTACTTAATGCAATACTTATTCAAGAAAACGGATTTTGCAATACTGTGAGAGATATTTCTACTTTTTTTTTGTCCCTCTTTCCAAAAATATATATTCTTTAAAGTAACATAAATCAGTATTTTGAAGAAAAAAAACTTCCTGATACAACTCTGCAATTGTGGTGATGTGTATATCTTAGAAATCAAGCATTTATTCTGCAGAATACTGTACAGCAATCATCATCATTTATTCCTCTTAAAGAGCACAATATGTTCTCAGCATTAACATTATTCTGTTCCTTTTTATTGCTTTCAGTAATTTGTCGAGGCAGAACATGTGAATTATCCCCTATTGAAAAGCATGACATCTTACACCCACCTGGTCTGCATTTGTGGATGGCTGGTCAGACATTTTCACCTGTGTGGAACACAAACTGTTGATGAAGCAGTAAATATTTGCTTATTGGATACAACAAAAAATGAATTCTGAGTACAGGTCAATGTTAATTAATATAGGTACTCTACCAAATATTTATTTTTACAAAGCAGCCATCAACAAACACAACATACCCACCAGGGACACTTCCATAGTGACCAGTGGGGTTCTAGCACGTAGCCCAGCAAATTGCTTCACATCAGACTGCCTTTTTGGTGGCCAACTGAAAACTGAGATGTTCTGCTTTTTCTGACCTCTTGTTATGCTGCCTGTAATGCACCTGAGATGAGGAGATCTGTCTTCATTCTGGAAATGTAGTGAGCAGCTATGGCACTTACTGAGGTCCCAATTTTATAACACTGCAAAACAACTCTGCCAACCACCTGACTAACAAGTGCTTTGCAATTCTGATCAAGCAAATGCAAAAACCCAACAAGTCACCCCGCATACCCACAAAACCTAGCACCTAGCTCAAGGCAAAAATAAAGAACCAGAACACAGGCAACAGTTTATGTTAATAGAAGACTGGGGTCAAACAAAATAAGAAAACCTCAAACTCCTAACTACTTCATATGAAACAAAAAAAGGAATATTTTCTTGCTCCTCTTCTATGCCATATGGTATGCTACCTCCTCCAGACAAAGTAGAACCCCTGTTTAACTCCTTAGCATCTTCAGGTCATCTGTTCTTACATTATACATATTATAGACATAGATTTAAATGCACATATACATATATATATACAGGTATATATAGGTATATACTATAGACATTACTTGGAGTATAAATAGCAGAAGAAAATCTCAACGAAGAACGTCCCCACTGTTGAGCACTCAGACATTCCTACTTATCAGTCTGGTCTTGATTTAAGTTTCTGATTAATTAAAACATGCCTAATTCAAGATGTAGCTTACTGACCTCTCTACACAAAAAGCAACTAACTCTACCTAGTCTTGGAACCCTTATAGTACTATCCTCAGTAAAGTGTCATGCACAAGATTAGGCTATCTGCACAAATAGCACCATTCATTGCACATGCTTAAAATGAAGTCTCAGACAAACTGCCTGGAAACCAGGGTGTAGGCATGCATCACTTTAGGGCAGGTTCTTGCAGCATTCTTAACTATGCAAAGCTACCCAGCCCTTGGATACCAGCAGGCAGACATGCACTCTGTCCTCTGTTAGCCCAAACTTCAGGGCATGCAGTTCTCATAAACCCACACCACAAGCACTCCAACCGTCCACTCAAGCTGAGAAACATGCTTTGAAAGCTATCCATCGCTTGAAAAAAAAATATCTGCATGCATAGCAGATGCCTTGCACATCTGACACTGAGGTTATGACTTTGGTTTGCACATTTATACCCTCTTATTTTAAAAATAAAATCACATGGCAATCTATTCCAGTGCATCTGTACAGCGGGTGATTCATCTAATCAGTTTGCTCTTGTGCTGTTTGATTTGTTAAGTAGTTGCAAAGTACCCCTTAAATTGGTTTACAGAATTATTCTCTGGTAGTTACATGAGTATGAGTTGCAATTTATCCCCTCCGAAAGGCAGAACTCCTGAAATTGTTACAGATATTGGGCCACATCCTTATTTTCCTTGATCTAGCTTCAGCACAGAAACGTCAGCCCTAAGAGGTCTCTGCATCCGGGGAACAAGATTGTCTTCTCAGTGTGTTACCAGTGGTTGTGCAGAGAGGGGGTGATGAAAACTTCATGTCAATATTCATAAAATCAGCCAGTCATGATGCTGATTGCTCTGAGGCCTCAGAGCAATCAATATTTAGAGAAGTTTTTGAAAGACAGACTATTTCAACATCACATTGGTATTCACATTTAGATTGTTCTTAACTATCATTCCATCTCCTTGGCATTGGCATCTCTTCAATTTCTGGCCAGCAGATTTAGCTATTCAAAGTACAGTGAGGGATCTACAGCATTTTTTGTTCACTGGTTTGAAGACTCGTGGTTTGACTGTGGGACAGATTAAATGGTTCCAGGAGCTGAATCCAGCCTACAGATGATGCCTCTGGCTCTGCATGTGTACACTGCAGCGACTGTAATGAGCCCTACACTAATTACATCTCCTGCTGGCAGCACAGAATCTCAGAAGCACGAAGCTCTGGACAACTAAGTGCGAAAATGTTCTCAGGTTACTGCAGCATGTGATGAGCTGCTGAGAGAGCAAGCTATATATGCAAACAAGCTGCATTCATTACTGCTCTCATCTGCAGAAAGAAGATAGCAAGGCTGATTTCAATCAGCATTTCTCAGATGCCAGTTGTTTACACTCCATATTTACAAGTTCCAATGACAATCAAGAACCATTTTAGCATACAACCACCTTTCCCTCCTCTCTAAAAGTTTTTATCTGAAAGATATTAGAAAGAACAGGAGCTATGCAAGGTTTGTGGCTTATTCAAGGCTGCAGAGTAAACAGAGAGAACACAGCTGTCAGGCACTGACTCTTTGTTTCCAATTATCAGAAGTAGGAACCCAGGCTGCAGCGTAATACTCCATTCTTTGGTGATTTTTTTTGTTTGTTTGTTTTACACATTTGGTTGGAAATGAGAGAAAACATCACCAATAATACAAAAAAAAAAAATTAGGATAGCTTTTCATTTAACTGTCACATACTGAAGTTGCATTTCTGAGACTGTAAGCATCAGGGCATTTAGGATGCATCTAAACCACAGTATAATTTATCCTCTCCACTGTAACCAGAACTTTACTTTGTGATATGCAGTATTTTGTTCATAATTTGATGAGATTATCTACTAACTTTATAATCATTAGTTATTTCGAATGATACGGAATTTTAACTGCAACACTGTTCTCTGCTCCTTCACTACTTAGTAAGCTAGCATACTGATACTGTAAATGATACTTATAGTTCTGATAGTCTTCCTGAAGTAGAAGTGTTTGGAGTACATAAGTATATGTGGTGTATTATATACTCTGGTGCCCTAGCTGTCAAAGTCAACATGATTTTTGAGAGCCAAAGCCATTTGTATGACTTGCACTTAATACATTACAGCGTAACTAGGGATTGAACAGCAAGTAATTGGTAAGGCTTACTCTTACTGTTATGGAACAACTATATAATAGAGATATTTCAGCTTCACATTCTTCAAGAAAACAACTGTAGCTTCTTACATTCAGAATCAAAAGTCACATGTAGTATTTTAGGAACTCACTGTTCCAGCAGTTAAATCATTTATGAAGACGCAGGAGCATTAAACTGATATCACCCAAGACGTAACAAAATGTGAAGCAGCAGCATTTGTCAGCAATAGCACTGCATGTCCTCAGGCAAGAGGTATCCTGTTTGTACTTGGTTTAGCATAACATCCTAACTAAATATGATGCAGAAATAAATAACTGAAAGCATTCCCAACAATTTCTCCATCTTTTTTAATACTGTCTCTTTTTTTTTTTTTTTTTTTTTGAGTTTCTTCCGGCCGGTTTTACTTTTGGAGTCAGATTTTAGAACAAGTTTTTTGTAACTTGATGTTGTATTTGAGTAATTCAGATATGCTGTCACTCTTCCACAAAAGGAACACATGAAAACATAATAGAAAAACAGCATATTCTATGCACGCTAGATGTCAACTGAGATACCATTTTTTACAATAGACAATGCCAGTTCATATAATGTGAACATTTCCATGTCAGTCAGTATCTCAATGGCAGCTTTCAGAAAGTGCTCTGTTGGCTGAAGTTCATTTCCACTGAATTCAAAATAGACGTATTTTGTCAGAAAGAAGTGAACAGTATTTGTCCTGAAAACTCTGGTATCAGCCTGTGGTATCAGGTGGGCGGATTTAGGTGTTTATCACTACAAGTGATTGAGTATAAAAATACGGTTTTTAGGATCAAAAACTCTTGCAGCTGCATGTTTACTTGCCAGAACTTAATGCTGCAGCTCCAAGGGTTGCATACATGGCTGGAACATAATTCTA
Organism: Lagopus leucura; assembly: GCF_019238085.1. NCBI lineage: Eukaryota > Metazoa > Chordata > Aves > Galliformes > Phasianidae > Lagopus > Lagopus leucura. Next base: position 4,274,752 of record NW_024962255.1, on the reverse strand, counting down.
TACTATTTACTCAGAAATAGTAAAAATCAGAGTAGCTCCTCAATATTAGACATACATTATGAAGACAGCTTTCCTCAAATAGCTAATACATTGATTTGAACCCCCCCAAGCCTCTTTTGTGCTTATTATTTAGACTGCAGACCAGATCGGAGATTAAGGTTCAGCCAGCCAGACCTGCAGATCATATCTGTGATCTAAAAATTCGTTACAGGAAACCATAACCCTTGTCAGAAGTCTAGCTGGCCAGCAGCATAAGGCAGCTTTTCCTTCAGCAGTAGTGACCTGAAGGCTGTCAGTAAGACAGGGCATGACCGACTGAAGCTGTGTTGAATCTTGCACACGTGTGGCCAAAGACCATTCTGCAAAGCAGCATCTGCTGCTCTGCAACCAGTGCTCTGCCAACCCTCTACATGTCCAGAGGTGCTTATAATATACATAAAGGTTCTGAACATGCAGCACCTCAGTGCCCTCTGCTAAACAGAGCGTAACAGGTGGATTAAAACAAGGAAGAAAGTCAAAGTGTCTCAAATTTATCATTAAAATCCCTATTCTCTTCTCAAGCAGCTGCAAGCATTCACCTTTTAGGCTACTCTGCCCTCCTAGCTCCCATTTAGTCTACAGTAAAATCAAAAGAATTTTGGTTTGGCTGTAGTTGTCAAACTATTTACATACCCAATGACTATTGAAAAGTAAGAAGTCATTTGTTTATAATGACAAAGGAAAACCATTGGATCACCTTACATTCAATGTAATGTACTAACCTACTGGAAGTAGAACTGTCTTAGATTAAGAAAAAATAAGTTACCATTCAGAGAACAAAAGCTAAATCATTAGTCACATTCCCAGTTATTTGCTTTATCCTTTCTGGCTTCCTCATTTTAAGGACCCAATTTCTTAGCACTGGGACAACTTGTAAGTGGAAAAGATTTGCAAAATCTGTAACAGTTTTTCCTTCCTACACACCACACGATTGTCATCATCATACAGCACAAATAATACAGAGAAGGAACCAGGCTTACGCTTTTCAAATAGAAAACCCACACATCTATATCCTTAACCTTTTAAAGAATGATTTCATTGAAAATATACAATTACTTTCAATAACGAGGAGGTATCATGACATGTTAAGTATGCATTCTCTGAAACACGTGGATTACTAGCAGCTAATAGACATACCACAGGTCTGTAAAAAATAATTTGTTCTTTCCCAAATAAATTAGACGCTTGTGAGCAATGAAGCAAAGCTCTCAGGCACAGGTGTTAGACAAGTGAGAAGTCCAGGACATTATCCATAGCCTTAAAAACCCAACTGAGGGCACAGAGCAGATTATGCAATAACTCCGTAACTCTTAACAAGATAGATATGCACACACATACTCCCTTTGACTTAATTCTTGATGCTTACCTGACCTCTTCTCAGTGTAACTAAATAAGCCCATAAATAAGCATCCTTGTTGTTTTCTGCAGTTGAGTGCCAAGTAAAACTGTAACATATCGCATTAGTCACATCACTTCCATGAGTTTTAAGATTCACAACTCCAGCTGAAATTCAACTGAAGTCACGTACAAGTACCTGGAAATGCAGCCACAATCACAAAGTAAAAGCTGATCTGCCTGAAAATTCATATTAAAAAGCTGCCAAAGCAACTTTATTAAACAGATAGACAGCCTAAGAGTTACAAGCTTCCTAGAAATCTTGTTATGTTAATATGCATGTAGTAACATGTATAGCATATCTATTATATAAGGGTAGGATAATATACTATTCACAAAAAATATTGCTGGTGACTGGACATCTTTTTTGGCAATCTGAACTGGCTGCTTGTGGAGAAGAGACAGTAGAAGGTCAGCAAATCAGACACCTATTTAAAAAGAATAAAACAATTTGTTTTCCACGCCTGCAAAATCAAAATAGCATCTTCATTTTTAGGTCAGTCCAAATCCCTCACATCACTGCACGTACCAGCCTCTTCACAAAATATTTGCCCAGGTGTTTTTCGGCCCCCTTCCTCACAGGCCCCTCGCCCCTCCACCAAGCATCTCCTGTGATTAAAGGCCTCTGCTCTGCCATTGTTCATCACCAACCATCTGGGCCCTTCGCTCTCCCTCCATGCTTTGAAACGTTCACAGAGATAAGCCTGTAGGCTTATCTGCTGCGGGCTAGCTAGTAGACTACTTCTTATCTGCCTTTACAAATGCCTATCCTCAGTGATCCATGCACACAGATACTGCAATTCAACCCCGTTTGTTTGGGAACACAGCCAAACAGCTGATGAGGCAGAAAGGAAAACCTACAATCAGCAGCTGGTGTAAGACCTAGCAGCTATTTGCTCAGTAACACAGGTCATTCTAAAACCAAGGCAATACTCGCCGTGCAGAAAGGTCTCCAGTGAACCGGCCTGCCTTGACCTTACTGTAGTGTAATGGAAGAACATGCAAAACCTCTTCTTACAAGCTCTCACTGCTATAAGCAGAGATCTCTGCTTCCCCCAACCCCCCCAAAAAAAGAAAAATGACAATCACTCAATTATGTTGTAGTGGCACAGCCTGACACATCAAAAGAAAGGAATATTTGTCAGAAAGTCTGATTCCTTACAAATTATATCATTGTCACCTTATGACGGCGTCAACTTACATTTCTAAAGGCCAATTACTGTTGAATTAAGTAGTTCAGTCGAGTTAATAAATTTGGAGTAATTCCTCAGCATCATTTAAAGCCATATTTTCAGATTTGGATTTCATGTTTTCTACAAATTTCCGCGAAAACCTGGGGAAAACAATAGTAACTGAAAACAGCAGACTAACAGTTGGTGTCCATAGAGGAAGAAATAATTATTCTAGAACAAGATACTGTGTGATATTTCAGCAAGTATAACAAAATAAATAAATCCCATGATGCAAGGGAGGCTCTTCCATTACATTTTACAAAATGATACACAGTATGAGTCCTGTTCTTGGTGCTTAGAGGAAAATATAGATAAATAAAAACAAGAATAGCTCACTGAACAGCACGTAGCATACCAAAAGAAATAAACAAGAAATGAGCATGCTGGCTAAGTCACATTAACTCACTATAGAATTGATACACAGAAAAGCTTCTTTCTGAAATGCGAAGAAACCATGCCAGACAGACAACTTGCTTAAATACATGTCTGGACACAATGATCGCCTTTGTCTGCACAGCCCATCGATCTACAAGTGAAAATGCCACAATGGCTTGCCTGTACAGGCCACTCTTAGTGTACAGCAGTTAAGCAAAAAAATCATTTTGAAACTAATAAGCCAGTCTAATTTGAGAGGGGCACTGGGCACTGCAGCCTCAACCCACGGCAGCAGGTATTGCCTGGATCTCTGCATGTATCCCACCAGAGCCCTGGGTTTCCAGCAATAGCCATGGCTGGGGCCCACCAGCTGCTCTGGGATGTAGTGATCACATGACAAACAGTCTTCTGGTACAGCAAATCAAAGCAATCAATTTCCCTGTGGAGCATTACAACATAGCTGTGGTTAGAAAGGAAAGCATTCTTCAAACTGCAAGATCTGACAGAGCAAGACAATACAAGCTGAAGTCACCATGGTGACCATTAAAAACAAGAAGAGCCCAAAACCTCCAGCAAATAAACTAAAGAAAAGAATACACTTTGGAACTAAACAGTCACATAAAAGAGAGCTTCCTTATTAAATAAGATTTAAATGGTTTATTTCACAGTGAAAATGGGAAAACACTTGGAGGAATCCATCCAATGCGCTCCTATTGGCAATTATTAATTCACAGCCTCTTATGACAAGGTCCTTTTCTGAATGAGCAAAGTAAGAAGTTACCTGCAGATCTCTTCTAAAGGATAAAATCTCTCTGGCTGAGACAATTATGTCAGATAACTGACTCGGGTTTGATTATTTAATCGAACTAATAACTTCTCACAACAGCCCTTCATCTCTTGGTCTCTAATTCACTTCTGACTAAGCCATTCTTTCTGGTTCAGCAAATGGGTGTTTTTCACTTCAGATATTAATGAAAGACAATGGCACACAGTTCTTTATAAGAGTCTTTGTACCAAGACCAAGGACAGATGAACAGGCTGAAACGCAAGAGCTGTGACAGGAGTTACGAGAGAGCTTTAAGTCCACTGCATCCATGTAGCTCCATCACCTATACAAGCATCAATTTGATGCTTGTAGGGAGGAGGAGGAGGAACCATCACACCTTCCTCACTCGTAGAGAAGCAAGATACATGATGCGCATCCACATCAACGATACACTTATCTTTTTCAACTAAACCTGCATATGTCTGAATTTAGCTCAGCCTTTTGGAACCATTATATAACGCTAAGTACATCAAGGAATGATGCAGGATGTTGGCTGCACAGTGTTGGTAAAGAAGCTTACTGTGGACAAAGCAATGCCTACTGTTGGCATGGAGGTCAAGAAACATCAAAATTCAGTGTGCCAAAATGAAATGGTGCTTCTATTAAGTTGAAGAACGTTCTACTTAGTATGTTCTTATAACCATGATAATCTTTTTAGATCCACGATATTCTTCGGTAGGGAACAGCTGCACAATTGTCCTCTTAAATCAGATCCAACTGACAACTCTTAAGAAACATCCTTACGTTAAACATTAAACGTGCAGTCTTACATTCTGTTGGCTCCTATCCTCTGCATGTTGTGCAATGATCAACCTTTCTGAGAGCAGTAACCCACAGCTGTGTGTGAGCTACCAGACTATCTTAAAAACGAGACAAGTACCTTCATTGGTACTGTTTTTCCATCCTGTTGCTTTACCAGTGCATGTTTCACTGATTAACTCTGATTTTTGTACAAAAGATTACAAGCAACATTACTGCTCTCTGCTAAGTACTGAATGCATTTTCTTTCACCATTTATCTTATTATTATATTCTTATTTCTTCAAAATGAAGTCTGAACAACTGCTTATTAACATTCTGCTTAGATTAATGGTCCTTCAATAGTCTGAAACACAAATCTGCAGTATCAAACACAGATACTTTCAGATGTTCAGCCACACAACAGTATCCCAACATTTTAGATTTAAATCTCTTCTTTCAAGCTAGAAATACAAATTGATGTTAAACCCTCAAGTTTAAAGAAGTATTTCAAATGTTGGACAATGATTTAAAATAATCATTTAAATTAAGTGTAAAAAACAACTGTCAAAGTCTGGGCTCCTCTCTTTCACTTGCTTTCCTCCACGTGAGTAATGCATAATGAATTTATAAAAAAATAAATAAAAAAAATCCTCCCACACTCTCAGTTTATCTCTTTGCTATTCCCCAGAGCTCCAAAGGGAAAATGAAAGCTTGTTTTAGATGTTACTATTGAAATACTTAGTCAACTTCGGAATGAAATCTTTGGAAGGCCAATTTAATCACAAAGATGTACATTTTTTCATAAATATGGAAGGATTCTCAAGAACTAACAGGTATCTAGTAGTAGACATCAAGTGAAAAAGCTTTATAATGGCAAAGAGACATGGAACAGATTACAAAGTAAGGCAACGACACTTAGACTAGCTGATCTCAGTTTCTAGTTTATTATTCAATTAAGTGCACGTAAAAGAACCATAGGAATAGGAAAATATGGTGATTTTAGTTGAAAATAAATTTATATAGTCAAAACCTTTTCTGTAAATTTCACAGATTTAAGCGTTTTCAGCAATGGTTTGCAATGAGTTCATCCCCTTACCTTGTCAGAACAAAACTCCTAGGGGTGCCTTACAGTAATCATGAATAATGAAATATTACTTCCAAGATTGACATCTATTTGCTTTGCTTTCTGAAGCAAACTTGACCAATGATAATCTGGAAACACTTCAATACAACTGTTCTATCAATTTGAACAGGATACCTTGCTTTCTTTGTTCTCCTATCTGTCCCTTTTAAATGAGGTCTTTGTAATTTCTGTCTATTAGAAAAATCCATCAGAAAACTATTCCTTCAAACCTACATACATTCATTCAGATTCAAGTGTACTCCATATTTAAAAATATCCTTCAACTTTTTCTAGTCTTACAGATATTTTACTTTAATCCCTTTGAGTATGACTAGAGTAAAATTTATGGAATAAACAAAAAGAAAATCTGTGTGGAAGCAGAAAAAAAAGCTCTAGAGATAATCAAAGGGCTGTGCATAAAGAACTGTCAGCTTCTGACCAGTCTGACATGTTGCTCTGCTGATGTTTAATGAAGCCTGCAGGTATTCTTTGCTCTACTATGTCTTCTCCAGAAATAATTTATCCCAGAACAAAAAGCCACAAGCCTTTGAAATCAAAGCATGGCCAAAAAGCAGCCTTCCATTTACCTGATCAAGACAACAATGGCATTAGAATTTGTAGCAGGACAAAACTCTCTTCTGTTGCAAAACTCATGCTGGAGAGACAGCATGGTACGCCATGCCCACAAGTTCCTGACCTCCAGCAAGCATCACACGTGGCTCACTGAGGAAGCTTGGCTGGTGTGCCATGCAGAGCATCACAACTGCAGCAAACCTGAGCTAACCCGCCTGGCACAATATACCTGCTGGCCCTGCTCAGCTGCAATTAGGACTTTTGCAGAGCACATCCCCAGAAATAGGGACTCACAAATGTCTCGGAATTATGTTTAAAATTATTTCCTTACCTTTTTCCTCTCCTGCTGCACCAATCCCGTAAGCAAGATCAGGAATTTTACTCCCATAGTGATTTTCTGACTGAAGTTTACCTTAAATTTCATTAAATTCAGAGTTTGACATCTTCTTGACTGGAAAACGAACAGACTGGATTGCATTTCATTCTTAACTGCAACACCATACTTGTTCTTGAGATGTTCAAAAAACATCAAACCTGTATTTTTTCTCTGTATTTGAAAGTTGTTACTCTCTCCCTTCTTTCTTCTCATGCAATTTACAGATTTATTTGTGCCAGTTTCTGTAACACTTACACGTCACTCCTTTGAACTTTTACAAATAAGGGAAATTCATGAGCACTAGGAAAACATTTCATAAAAATCTACATACAGTCCAATGTAATGATAACGTTACTCAAGCATAATTGGAGATATTTCATATGCATTATCACATATTTATTACAAACACTCTGAAATGTCAGGTACCCGAGAGATGCTGGTAGACACATTATTCATAACTCACAGAAATCAAACAGCCTAACAGAGCACTCAAATACCAGCTTAACCAAGTCCTTGCCTGCAGTAAAACCCATCCCAGACACTCTGAAGTTGATCACATATTAACGTGGTGGTCACTGCAGTAGCTACGAAGGTAGGTATGTTAGCCTCCCTGCTTTCATGATGAAAACACCATTAAGCATTTCATGACACTCTTCTAGTTTCCTTCTAACCTTTATAAATGTAGTCAGAGCTCACCTGAATCTGCTGTTGACTAGAAATAAACGCTGTATTTAGGAAAGTCATACATATATGTCCTGTACCTCATTAACATTTAAGACAATAAAAATCAGACTTAAATAATAAACTTAGCGAGATGCAACTCTCCTGTTTAAGTAGCTGAGATATTAGATCTACAGTACTGTTACGAAGAGCAGAAAACCTTATGGTGATGCACTCCAGCAAACAAGACTATTCCTCTTTCAGAAAAATTCTGGGCTGTTAAAAGGTAACATATTTAAGAGCACTGGAAAATAAATTTCTATTCATCCAAAAAATCTACAGCACAGGAACGGTAGCTGGCAGCCCAGATGGTACCCCTAACTTCAAGGAGGCATTCACACACATAACCAATGAGGATTAGTTTACAAGCAAAACGCACTCAGGTTGCACACAAATTACAAAACACGAACTACTGTAACAATGCACAGGGTTCTAATAGTTTCCCCATATACCTTATATTCCCACCCTGCAACTACTGCAGAGCAGAAGAGAGTAAGTAAAACCACAGCAACTGCTGCCACATCACTTCAGCAATCACTTTGATTAACCCTTCAACTTCTCAGTGCTGTTTCAGAAAACGTAAGTATGCCAACTACGAAAAAGCCTTTCCATTTTCCATCCTGATACTTTCCCTCATGTATAACTCAAGGGAATTATATACACTTGAAAAGTATTGAAAGAATTGATAGCTATAAAATTTAAGTAATTGCTTCTACTGGTCTTCACTCAAAACATCAGCCCCTATGGTTAAAACTCACCAATTCTTTGCACTATAAAAAATTCTTAATTTCCACACTTTCCAAAGTGTTAAAGTTTGACTGTTTTTAAAGGCTTTAGAGTGACATAAGTTCAAGCTTAGGACTATGTTCACATAAATGGTTAAGTAATAATTCTCAGCAAATACAGTGCTAAACATGCAAAAGTTGATCTTAAGCATTTGATTATAAGGTTTCCAAGGAAGGAGACTTTCTGACATAGTGTTATTTGACAGAAGTTTTAGAAGACCTGATTGCACATTTCTTTCATAAAATATCTTGAAAGGGAATGCATATCTCACATACATTGTTTGATCTCCTTAAACATACAGCAAACGTCAACAAAGGTCAATGGTATCATTTCTTTTCCCCCACAGGGAGGAATTCAACAACACACCTTTGCTTCACGAGCACTTCCATGTCAGGTGCCATTTTGTTAGGCTGCCCCTCTGCTGCCATCTGTCACACGACAACTAAATATAGGAGAATATGGGTGGGAAGGCTCACTCTCTACTGCCATACCACCATCTGCCTCTGATGTTGAGGGCCAACATAATAAAACTGGAGGCATTACTTTCCGAGAAGTCTGCTTGGAATTACTTAGAAATTACAGTTCTGCAGTAATTAATAATCAATCTTTGCTGTTTACTGAGAAGTTATTCCAACAGTTAGAGTTTTTGCAGCACTAGAACAAGCCAATACACATCTTAAGGGTATATTTCCAGGGCTTCTATGACTTTCCTCAAACATCTGAGTAAACATTCCATCATTTCTGCAGTCCTTGACATGATCCTCTTCATTGCTATTGCTGTCTCCACCAAGATGAGAAGGAAAACTTGACCGTTTTTGCTAATGTACTACAAAAAAAAACAAACAGTTTTCTTCTTATCCCTTAGCTATGTACTGCACCAGCATATTCAGCTGGGGCCTTAGAGACATTTTCTCCTTGAAATAAGTATGATGCACATAGCAAATAGCTTTCAGTCTGAATGAAAAGGAAAGCAAAAAATGTTGCCATTAAAAAAGAATTGAGCAACTGTTAAAGATCGATGTGACGCACTTTTGGTCCAGCAAAGAGTACTTCTACTGCCCACACCTATACAAGCATAGAAGCCTTTTGGTTCCCTCCAATTCTCCATTTTTTTTCAGAAAACTCTATATTTACTGATGAAACTATGCAGCAACAAAGTGAGCAACTGAATGAAATAATTTCTTAACACATACATAACCTTGCTAGCATACTGAATATAAAGGGAAATTATATTACAAGCAGTAAGGTCTTCACAACAGAAATAATTCCTTAAAATTGCCTTTGCAAACATCTGTACATGTAAAGAACAGTTAGATCGTAGCCCACCCAAGTTGAAGAGCTTTCAAAGTAAGCTCTGTGTGGATGAATGAATGATACAGGGTATTTTGTACTGCTAAGAGCAACCAGTACATCTAAAAAAGAGCATGCGGTGCTGTCTTTGCAGGCAAGAGTCACATGCGATTCCACAGAGATGCAAAAGCAAAGTTAAAACATTGGCAACCTTTCTGAAATATATGAAGACAAGATTCACAGCTGGGCTTCTCAAAAATCAGTATTACCCTTTTTCTTGTAAAGAAATGAGAAATCCAAGGATTCCCACACAGCACAGAACTGCATTTGGCCTGCAGAGCTGTTTTCATTTCCTTTCATTTCCTTCACTTCCTTTTTGCCACACCACTTCCAGGAAGGATTTTTTGTGGCACACAGGTTCCCCACCTCCCAATGCATCACTTCCTGATTGAAGAAGTTCAATGCTTCATTCATTTATTTCTTTTCAAGTCTGCACTTAGATAGATTCCTTCAATATCTTTGCAGAGCTTGGTGCTTCACACCTCTGTTTTGTCATCTATAGAATTGTACCTTGCAGGCTTACAATTTCCCTCATTCCTTAAAAGCAGCTTCAGTTTAATGCATTTCTGTTACACTTAAAGTGCACATATTTTCAAGTCATCTGAGCATCTCTGCAGATTTCACATAAACAGCAGTAAAAAAGATAACTAGAAGTAAAAGATCTTGCTTTCTGTAGCCTCTTGCCCAACTTCGTGTCAGCAGGATAATCCACTAACGCACTTCTGCAATACCTGTTATAATCCATTACTTTAGTACTGGCTCCTGTTCTAGAATATGCTGTTCACCGGAGAAATCAAATCCCCTCTTAAGAAATGACTAAGTAATACCCTGATTAGACTAATACTAAAAGCAAACAGCAATTATAACTAGTTGATAAATACCTGTAGGATATCAGTGAAGCTTTGGTGTGCACACAGTAGTCTTACACCTATAGGAATTACAACTTCTCAGTACAATTTTTCTTAGCATATAGAGCTTTTCAGAGGCCAACTTTAAAACTGTAGATTGTAAGACTAAACAGTCTGAGCTATAAGATTTTATATTCTGATTAATAACCCAGACCACTAATGCTAGCATTTTGTCCAATTCATTTTTCAATGACACAATAGGGCAACAACGCAGAATTTCTCCTGACATGAGATATAATGTGAAATGGAAGGAAAAAAAAGAAGTTACCGAAAACCCTTGAGATAGTTTACAGCTCTGAAAGAAAATGGGCATCTACACCAGGGGCTTCAAGCTGACAGCTCACTTCAGCTTGCTGCTGCAGCATCCACAGGACCAGGGGCAGATCCAAGGCCGGTGCTTTCAGATGCAGCTCTGTTTGCAGCTACGCTAAGCCTCTGCTCTCTGCCCAGCAGCCATGGATCAGCCTCAAGGGCCAATGCTGCATGTACATATAACACCCAGCACTATAGACTACTGTGTATTTGCCATCATACAGCTTTACAGAGGCTTAATATTATCGTAGTGCCAACAGCAATGGAAAGATTTGCCAAGGAACCAATTAGAGAGATGTTGATAGTAAAACAAAGATCTCAGCATGGACTCCACTACAAGATACGATTAAGCAGGACAGGTTTGCTTTAAATAGCAGCGCAGTGAGAACAGGCAGGTAACACGTGCACTGTAATCTACAGACATGCTGCAGCTACAGCTCACCTTGGAAATGTACTTCAGGAGCACAGATACGCAAGTGGAACAACAACTTGAGAAGCCAATGTTCACAACACTTCCTCCAAAGCAAACATCTTTTTTGATGCCAATACCAGTGTCAAACTGGGATAGAGGCTCAAAATTGATAGCAGTGGGTTCCTTTTGCCAATTGAAGGGCCAGAGTGCTAGAATTTATTCACCATAACTAAAAACTGCTGTAAGTATAGCTTTTGATCTGGAAATCTACAGAGAGAAGAGTCAGAATTCTACACAACATGCACTGGCACAATAAGTGAAGTACTATTAATTCCAGCACACTTCAGATAAATAGCATAGTGCTTCTTCCTATAAAAGCTATAGCACAGACAAGAAAAATCTCATACAGAAGTATTCTCTTCACTTGAAGGGCAACTAGTCATCCTTCGCAATAGAAAAGAACCAAGAAAACAGATGTTCCCTGACCTCTCAACTCTTTCTCACGCAAATGTATCTGCTCAAACAACCCAGTTCCATCTTCCCATCATAACGGCACTAGCATTACTGCACCGAGCACCACTGTGATACTCCTACCCCAATATTGAAGAAATTCCAAATTTACATTATTTTTTTTCAATTCAATTTAAACAAAGTGAGATTTAATGTATATAAACGGCTTATGTAACTTGAACTACAATAAGCATAGTCACAGTCCATTACTGTCCAAAATCCTCAAAGCATTTTTCTTCTCATTCTAAGTTTATTTTTCACAGAATCCTAGGACGGCCTGGGTCACAATGCTCATCTAGTTCCTACCCCCCCGCTATGTGCTGGGTCACCAGCCAGCAGACCAGGCTGCCCAGAGCCACATCCAGCCTGGCCTTAAATACCTCCAGGTACGGGGCATCTACAACCTCTTTGGGCAGTCTTCCTATTTAAAAAAAAAAAAAAAACAAACAAACAATGTAGGTTACTAATTAATACTATGTCGATGTTACATTCCTTATTCATGAAGTGATGTTGAAGAAGCAGAAAAGGCAAACCTATGCCAAAGTAGCAGTGCCATTTAAGTCACTGCTGGCGAGCTGGCACAAAACACAGCAGGCTGCAGGGGACGAATGATGGGAGCCTGGTGCTGTCAGCGCTATCCACAGCACATCTGTGAAGCCCACGAGGACAGCAGGAACGGTGCTGTCTGAGAGATACGCCTCTTACAAAGGTCAGTGCTGATGAAGACCGAGATACACAGGCAACACAACACAGCAACAGATCTGCACTTGCTTATCACGCAGTATGAAGCAACCTGGCAGAGGTCTGCAAAGGGGGGTGGGTTATAAGCAGCAGGGAGACTGATTCAAAAGCAGCACTGGAAAAGTTGAGGTGTGTTTTTTTTCTTTTTAAAGCAAGGAACATTCTTTGAAGTGGCCATTGTTGCTTTTACTGCTTTGCTGAATCAGTGTGCAGTTCAAAGTGCTTTTAGTGTAACATTCTGCAACAGAAAGCAATAACACATTTAAATACTATTTATTTTTTTAAATATCCTTGTCTGGAAGACGTTGTCAATGCATTTGCCAACAGCTTACACACACAATATCCTTACGTAAATATTCAGAGCAGTAACCTAAGCCCAAACAAATACTAACTTCCACCTTTTCCACTGCTCTGAGCAAGTGGTCCAGTAATTGACACATTCTCAAGAGAAATACTTCGAATTTATTGAAATTTATTTACTTATTTATGAAGATAACACATGATGTTAGGAAGAAAGTCTTCACTTAGAGGGCAGTGATGCCCTGGCACAAGCTGCCTGGAGAAGCCCCATCCCTGCCGGTGTTCAAGGCCAGGTTGGATGGGATCCCAGGCAGCCTGATCAGGTGTGTGGCAACCCTGGCCATAGAAGAAGGCTGGAATTCAATGATCTTTAAGGTACCCTCCAACCTAAGCAATTCTATGATTAATAAAAAAAAAAAAACAAAAAAAATCTGACCTGCCCCCTACTCTTTTGCCTAAAAAAACAAACAAACAAACAAAAAACCCTCCTTTTTAAACACACCATTTTTGCCAAAAGGATGTGATTTTTTTCTTCCAAAAAGTGCATACTATAACTTACCAGTAAACCATGCCAATTTGGCCCCTACAATATGAGTCAATGTCTTACATTTCTTGAGAAAATTCACTATTAAATAAGTTGGTTGACAGACATTCATACAACTAGACAGCAGTGCGCAAAGATTGAAAGAGCATCATAGAACATCACTGTCATTGTAACCATCAACTGTAAGTCACTCACTGACACACAAAAAAAAAAGCTAAAGACCAAAAAATCTAAGATACCATGTTACATTACTATGACGTTACATCTATCAGAGAATATTCACAGCCAGATTTGACCAGCTACTGCAGTTTGAAAATTACAGTAATATTTTAAAAAGTCAACCAACCAACATAAAATTTGTTTCAGTGCTTTTTTTTTTTTATCTGGGGGAGCAGGGTGTTAAAAAATAAAAATAATACAGACAGTCCAAGCAATGGAAGCATGATTCCACTTGACAAAAGTTTGCCAAAATAGCTAGACTTGAAATCTCACAGAACACAGCGCTGGGTAACATTACAGGAGATGTAAAAGCCACAGCTGCAGTGGTTTCTGCCTCTAGTACACATTACACCTTGTTGACAATGGCACCCAAAACTTGTTCCAGCTACTTTATAGCATTGCTGTTCCTGTATGAGTTCTGATATCTGCGTGTGGGAGGATGAAATCAGAAAAGCTATTTTCCATTTAAGCTGGGATTGAAACAAGAGCTCTGTGAATTAACATTAAACAATGACCTTTCTCACTTTGAGTATGGATTCCCCATAATTTCACTTCTCCGCTAATTAAAATGGAGTCCAAGTGGAAATAAAAAGACCAAAGACCACTAATTTGCACTGCAAATAAGAGCAAAAATTACAGTAATTTTACATGTGTATAAAGTAATAGCTACATATAGGAAAACTGCATAAAAGCATTATATATTACAAGAAATAGATAAAAATACTGATTAAGATTCTTCAACATCTCACTCTTGGGTCCTGAGCAACCCCAGCTTGCTAACCTCACCAGCTCATTTGATCTTACATTTTCTTTCCTATGTTTGACTCAGAAGTCAAAGCAAGCCCTACAAAAACTACTGGTCGTTCTTACAGCTTTTACCATTGACAATAGCAATCATAAGTAACACCTTTCATACTTCAGAGCATATAAAAAGATTTGAAACAGTGCGTGTAAAATAATTCTTACTCACTGGAAAACATCCCACTTTTCATATACAACCACAATTTAAGAGCAACTTGTGCTCACAATTGAAGAAAGAAAGAATTGAAAACAATTATTAATCCAAACAGCTACCATCATGCCACCTATTTCAACAGGTCTTCCGAGTGGACTTGATTCCTTTAGATTTCCTTACAAAAGCCATAATATTAAACACCAACAAAACCAAGATCTTGCAGATAAACACCAACACAGTCTTTCAGTCTTCAGAAATGCTTAACACCTGAAGCTCTCATTGACTTTAAGACATAGTGTTGTCTGAACTTGGGAAGATGAAACCTCAGTTCTTTTTTTGTCTGTTTTTTTTTTGTTGTTGTTGTTTTTGTTTTGTTTGTTTGTTTTTTATGTGACCCACCATGGGATCATTTAGATACGTTGCCTTGGAACATTTACCCCAAAGGAGATGTTTTACACACAATCAAACAAAACGCTTGAGTACACACATGCTAATTCTGAGAGTCCCGAGACTTAGGAATGATGTCCTTGGACTCCTCCACAGCTAAAGCCAGTCCTGCACCTGATCCTTTAGAGTTTAGCTAAGAAATGCTTTCCTGGAAGTTCATGACACTCTCAGTATTTCCCTATATTTCTTCTATTTCTTCTGCCCTCCCCCCCCAGCCTCCCACACACACTTTTGCTGCCTTTTTAATGTTACTTTTATTCTTCTTTATACTTTAATTAAACTCACTCAGCTTTTGAAGTTTTCTATTAAATAAAAGCATATCTTGCACACCAGGTGGGCAATTACAAGTACTCACTGCTCTGCTTGAGAATTTTTTCAAATTAACTTGCCTGGATCTTGTAAGAGTAGGAACACATCATTAGACAACATTCAAGCTCAAAGAATACATTAAGAAATGTGAGACAACTGCATTTTGCTTACTTTGAAGACGCAAACAGAACTGTCGATAGAGCCACTACACACTATTAAGTAAAGGAGATGAATACCAACAAGGTATGTAGAAGCGGTTTTTAGGAATGCACTATTTTGACAGTTACATTTGATGACCTGCTTACTGCTTTCTTCTATTCTGCACCAGAGTTTTTTGGCAACAGTATTAGCCTATTGTGAGTCAAATGAGATACCTACTGAAAGAGGCTAACTTGAAGAGATAACACTGAAATCAAAACAGTAGCTTCAGGTTCTGCATAACATGAAAGCATTTGTTCAGTATTGCACACCCAATCGTAGTGGAGAAACAACCAAAAAGTAGCAAATATGTTGCAGGATCATTACGTAATTCACTGCGTGAATTTAACAGGCCCTTCCTGCCATGACAGGCAGATAATCAGTTTGACAGTGCCTCCCTGAACAGTATTAAGCAGCAAGCTGTAAACACTACTTGTTCAAGAAAAAGAAAGGTAAAATGCCAACACCTCACTTGGCATTTTTCTTAGATGCCACGTAAAGCAAAGCATCCAGCTATCAATACTGGGTATTGGTCCATTTACTGCTGACATATTGTATAATCAAAGAATATTAGAATGTTATAATCACAAAATAAACAAGAGAGTTAGACAAAGCAGACTATGATAACAAAAGAGAATAAATAGAAGGCTTACCCTTATCCTGGGCTCACTCACAAAACAACAGCAGAGTAGATCCCCAAAAGAGCTCCTTCCCCACTGGTAGCCAGCTCTTAAATAGGTCTAGGAGGGATGGAGCAACGCAGCATAGGTGAATTGCCTTCACCTGTGGTCCTCTGGCTCTCATTGCTCACCTCAGGTGATCAGTCAGAGGTTCAGGCCATGACTCAGCAGTTCCCATACACATATCAAGACAGAAAATCTACAGCAATCCATACGAGCAGAGTTGTTTCATCTCAGTTTTGGTTGTTTTTTTTTGTTTGTTTGTTTGTTTTTTGTTTGTTTGTTTTGCGGGGGGGGGGGGGGTCAAATTGATTATACGATGTATAAAAACATTAAGAATGAAGTGTGGAAGTCTAGAGGCATGGTGTTCAATGCCCCTGAATAATCAGACAAAAAAGTTCACAGAGAATTGGCAAAAAGTGGCATTCATATAAACACGTTCCTGAGACCCACAGTCATGTCGGGATGTGTATCTCTTCTCAGTCTGGACACAGAATGCCTTGGGTTGGAAGGAACCTTAAAGATTATACAGCTCCTGCTATCCTGCTGTGGTGACCTGCCTAGTACTAGATGCTGCTGTCCAGGGCGCCCATCATCCAATCTGGCTTCAAACACCTCCAGTTTTGGGGCAAATAATATGTCAGTGATGACACAGCACAGATCAATATGGAGAGGACAACATGTCCACAACTACATCTGAGGTTTTGTTCAGCCTTATTGGACCTACAGGTGGGAATGATGAAAGGATGCAACAGGAGAGCTAACTTGGCACTTCAAGGACACCAAATCTTTTTTCCTTCCATCAGTCTGGCGTCATCACCGCCACACAAGCTCCGGTGAGGAAAATTCACTCTAAAATTCCTATTTCAGATAGTACAGAAGCTCAAAATGCTAGTTAATAACAGTATGACAAATTTCAGCAAGTGGAGAAGGAAGAGCGTAAAAATCTGGAGAGATTTAAGACGACAGAAATGAAGAGTTCTGAAGTTACATGAGCATTCTGTATGAATCAGAGTATCCAGTTATGATGTCCAGACAACCATACCAGGAAAAAACTCCTCTCACAGCACAGTAGGACTCTTTGGCTTTCCGTCCTTTTGTCTTCAAACATAACAGTCAATTAAGAACAGCACTGACACTCATTGATATTGTGACATTGATTGCAGTCCCCCTTATTGCCACTGTCAGACAGTTTGAGTTACAACAGGGTGCTCCAAACTAAGCCATGTGACATCACACAGCTATGTTTCTCCCCACACGACCAACTTGTATTGGCAACATTACATCCCTAAGTAGGGAGCAGCCTTTCTCAAGCTACTGCTGTAATTATAAATACCTCCCTCATACTGTGAACAGATTTACTTACAAACACTCTCAAAGCAGTTCTCTAAATCTTAAAAATAGACTGCTAAATTAAGTGGTCATTCAAGCAGCTTATCTCATTAATCATGAGGAGAGAAACATCTTGTGATTTACAATCAAAACCCAAACTAATTTTCTCACAAAAGGCCAAAACAATTCACTTGAACATCTTTGAAGGAAATATAAGAATGAGACAGTTTATAACAGCTCAGAGAAGCCTTCTGGGGTTTGAATGCTGACTGCATTGCTTATATAACCACATGTTCTCCTTTCAAACTTCTCTGCTGCGGATAATCAAGTCAAGAAGCCTTAGCAGAGCACAGATTTCGGTATGGTTTGTGGCCCTTCCGACTGTACAGGATACAGCACTCGTAAGTCTCTCATCCACCCCTTTCTTTACAGGCACACACATGAAATGTATTCAGAGTTATAGGAAAACTGGATGAACTCATTTCAGCCTCCTGATTCTACACACACAGCATCACAAATAGCCAACATAAGTCTGGAGGACTGGTGCTTATACAGAGCTTTGTCATTACGTCTCCCTTTCAGCTGTTCTGCTTAATCATGAACACTGACCACAAGTTTGCTTTCAAGCAATTCGTATCATTCTATATGGACTTTCCTATGGACTTCCTACTCTCTGAACTTACGTTAAAAATAACAGATGAATAAAAATGAAACATATGTAGCACCAAAACGTGATCACATTTACTCAGTTTTTCAAGGAATGTGACGCTTCTAGTCCCCTTCTTGTTTAGGGAATAGATTTTTATGGATATTATATATGGAAATCTCAGTGACACTGGGAGAAATGAGTTCCAAAGAAGAATGAAATATAATAAATTAATTGCAGATCAATTTTTACCTACTAACAATTTGCTGGAAGAGACTCATCCTCATTAGGGTAAGGGTAAGTCTCCTTTGAGTTAATTACAAAAATCATATGAGCTGCTAATGACATATTTAAGTTGAGGAAACCACACTCTACATTACTGATTTTTGTTTTAAGAGAAACAAGATAAGCAAAATATTTTCTTTTGCCTCAACTTACAATACCTAGATTACCTCCAATATCAATCTGATACATTTCAAAGAAAGTTAATTTGCCTTTGCTGCATACTCTCATCTGGGTAAAATAGGAAAGCCAATTAAGTGGAGTTAAAATTTAATAAGCACTGTAGAATCTCATATAAAGGCATTAACTGGGATACAGATGATCCCACAGCACCACAAACACCCTGTATTGCATACAATTTACTCCCAAATATTTCTAAGCTAAGATAGAAATTCTCAAAGAAGTCATGTTGATATCTCTCCTTTATGAAAACCTACAGTACTTGAGGACATGGATGGCACAACAGCTGCAGATGAAGGCCAACAGTAGGGTGTGGGGTGAGGATGCTGGGCAGCCAGACATCACTCACATCAGAAATTCCTGGGCGACCAAGCTGATTTTCTCTCAGCAATCAGTAATTGCTCTTCTAGACTAGAAAACAGCTTGTTCAGTAGCAAAAATATTTACCACAAATCTTTGGGGTTTTTAGTTTTTTTGTTTTTTTTTCCCAACTCACTTACTGCCTTAAATGATAAAAGCTGTGCTAGATGGTTTTTCTGATATACCATTACGGTAATATCAGTCTCTTTTCCTACTCAAAATCTGTGGCCCATGGAAGGAAACAACAGAGACTCACTCATACACATTCACAGTTTGAAAACAAAACCCTGACTGGCTTCAATTTCCAAAGCAGCAGCTCAATAAATGGCACTTAGAATTGCTCTCTTCATCCTCCTCATAGGAGAGGCCTTAAACCAGCTTAAAATAATACGCTAGTAAGCTTATACCAAGCAAGGTAAGAGCAAAATGTCCAAAATCCAAACTCAGATTAGCACTATCATTCATTTCATATATATAATGGCTCCCATGCAGACATAAGCACCATCCATGCTTTCCTCTGACTCCCTTAGTCTCCGAAGTTTCCCAACTCTTAGGTGTTATGTACTGCATTCTGCATATTTTATAGTCTCATTTGAAAATAAATTCCTTCACGAAAAAGGAAAGAAATAATACACCAGCAGTCAAGTGTCAGGGAATGCAATTTTAGGTCCTTCTCTGAAATCTAATGTTCTAGGACAGAGCATATCTTCAGCAGCTTTTCAGATCATACAAAACAGAGTAGAAGGAGAAACACAAAACAAAACCCAGCACCATTACTAGCATCTTTCTAGGTATAGAGACCAAAATTTGTTAGTTTACCATTTCATGCATTTATCTTAAAACAACACATTTTGTGCAAACACTTTGATGCCTGTTGGGTTTGTTATTAGGTGACTAACTGGGGATTCGGGCTGTCACGGTGCAGGCAGTTGGACTGTCTCATGATAAGCACCTATGGGAGTTACTCAGCACTGTGGTAGGTGCTTGGAACAGTGCGTCCATTGGCCTTGAGGAAGAAATTAAGCGAGGAAGAAGGAGCTGAAGGAACAAGAAGATGGACACCACCTGGAGATGGCCACCATGGCACAATGTAAAAATGAAGGGCCAATGGTAGGACTGGTGTTGGGCAGCCTGGACTGATACCCAGTCAATAAATGCCATTTTGCTGCATCCTTCATATTGGTGTCTGCGTTGCAATGGTCCTAGTGAGGAGAGATTGTGGGTAGAACAAGGAGGGATCGCTAGCCCCTGCAGCAAGGGACCCTGTAATGGTGGCGTGGCTGTGGCAGATGCCTAACTCTACAGTGATATTTAAAAGGAATCGATTTTTAAAATGACTGTGGGCTAGCATGGCATTAATCTAGTTTCACAGATAAACAGTCAGACCATTTGTAGAGGTTTGGTTCTGCACAGCTGCGCTCAGCTTGACTGCCATCAAATCTGCAGTAGTTCTCATACCAGCATCACCTACTGAAGCACATGCTAACCAAGGCAGTAAGGAAGGCGCACCAAGGGAAAGCAGAAGTTCAGTACACATTCAGATTTGTTCCTTCACTACCCCTATGGAATTTGAAATCCATAACTTTGAAAAAAATCTTTAGAGATTTTTTTTTTTTCTCAATGCAAGAGCAGATGAAGCACAACCCCAGTACACGGCAAACAGGAGTGGGGTAAAGGTACTTAGTTTCAAGGTTTCAAGAAGAATTAAATAAATACCTTCCACGTATGCAAGGTGAGGGGAAGGGAGAAGATGCTGAATAATTTTGACACAAGTCATTTCCTGTGAGGTGTAGCTGCAATGTGGGAAAGTATATAAAATATTCCAACTCAGCTAAGCATCTATTTATATATACACATGCACAATGCATGTATTTTTAAGTATACAAAGACTGAATCCATCTTTTTAGAAATGAAAAGGTATCAGGTTTTGGGTTGTTTTTTTTTTGTACAAACACCTAAGCTATTCTACACTACACAGTTTAGCATGGTGCAAGCTGCATCATTTTAGCAGGACAGGTAGCCTTATACTTGTTAAAAAAAACTAGGTGGTGATTTTATACCCTTTCCAAGCGGGTTCGTATTGACAACAGGTTATTTGGTTCTTTCCAGCCCACCAAGCTGATACTGTTTTTAGATCAGCCGTTCCCATTAGTCAGCTGCTAATGCCCCGCTGAATTTTTCTTTTACTTTCTGCACTTACTTTGAAGTCACTGAGCAACGTAAATGGCTCCTGTCCGTGTCACATCTACAAGTTATACTGCTGAGTACCGAACCTAATAACAATGAGTAACGAGTCATCTCAGCACAAACTCCAGACTACTCTGGTGTTTCTAAGGTCCTGAAAATGGGTTAGGTAACACTGGGAACTCAATAGTCCCACAGAAGTGGGCTTCGCTTCTATTCTAACGCATAAACAGTGATGTCCATGTGCATGAATGTGTGAAGGCATATATGGACAAAAAGCTGATCATCTTGTGTTAGAAAGTGCAGTATTTCTAATCATAATTAACAAACTCAATCTGATTTGGTTCAAAAGAACAACAAGGTATGCATGGCTCACACCAATGGCAAAATAACTGATTTATTTACAATGAGGTCCAAGAAGATCTCAGGCCTACAGAATTTAAAGAGACTTTGCAAAATTTCTGCTTATATTTTCCAGTGGTCTCCTTTTTTTCCCCCTCTCTATTTCAAAACATTCACAAACAAAATTCTATCATTCTTTCCAGAAATTTCAGACAAACCGATTATTAGAAAGAAGAATTCAATTAACTAATTCCTTTCACAGTAACTTGTTGACTTTTTTCTTTTTTATTTGCCTAAAAGCAATGGACATTATGTTAGAGAACTCCTAAAATCATTTTGCTTCTAATTCACTTTACATATTCAAAATTCAGATATGCAAGGATTTATTTTCAACCATCACATCAAAACACAAGAAATTCCATATTGTCTCATTGCATCTTATAATGACCAAGAAAAAAAGGCTTTGGTGCCTATCTAGAGCTATGAACTCACAAGGAACATACTAAGGTGCGAGAAGTCTGTGAAAGCTTACATTCTCTAACAACAACAAAGCCTCTTCATGTGCAACTCAGTTTTGGAGACTTGGTTGGTGTGGTAATACCACAGCAAAGCAGGCAAATCTCAGCTTGGACTCACGAGCAAACTTGCACTTACTTATTGTAAGTAAGAGTGGTTTAGGGAACCAATTTTGGCAGGGGGGTTGGTCTCAACGATCT